>NC_091373.1:10174690-10194690 GCF_038502225.1 Cherax quadricarinatus
TTGGGAGATTCTGAAGAGAAGTTGCAGAGATTGGTGGATGACTTTGGTAGGGTGTGCAAAAGAAGAAAATTAAAAGTGAATACAGGAAAGAGTAAGGTTATGAGGAAAACAAAAAGATTAGGTGATGAAAGACTGGATATCAGATTGGAGGGAGAGAGTATGGAGGAGGTGAATGTATTCAGATATTTGGGAGTGGACGTGTCAGCGGATGAGTCTATGAAGGATGAGGTGAATCATAGAATTGATGAGGGGAAAAGGGTGAGTGGTGCACTTAGGAGTCTGTGGAGACAAAGAACTTTGTCCTTGGAGGCAAAGAGGGGAATGTATGAGAGTATAGTTTTACCAACGCTCTTATATGGGTGTGAAGCATGGGTGATGAATGTTGCAGCGAGGAGAAGGCTGGAGGCAGTGGAGATGTCATGTCTGAGGGCAATGTGTGGTGTGAATATAATGCAGAGAATTCGTAGTTTGGAAGTTAGGAGGAAGTGCGGGATTACCAAAACTGTTGTCCAGAGGGCTGAGGAAGGGTTGTTGAGGTGGTTCGGACATGTAGAGAGAATGGAGCGAGACAGAATGACTTCAAGAGTGTATCAGTCTGTAGTGGAAGGAAGGCGGGGTAGGGGTCGGCCTAGGAAAGGTTGGAGGGAGGGGGTAAAGGAGGTTTTGTGTGCGAGGGGCGTGGACTTCCAGCAGGCGAGCGTGAGCGTGTTTGATAGGAGTGAATGGAGACGAATGGTTTTTAATACTTGACGTGCTGTTGGAGTGTGAGCAAAGTAACATTTATGAAGGGGTTCAGGGAAACCGGCAGGCCGGACTTGAGTCCTGGAGATGAGAAGTACAGTGCCTGCACTCTGAAGGAGGGGTGTTAATGTTGCAGTTTAAAAACTGTAGTGTAAAGCACTCTTCTGGCAAGACAGTGATGGAGTGAATGATGGTGAAAGTTTTTCTTTTTCGGGCCACCCTGCCTTGGTGGGAATCGGCCAGTGTGATAATAAATATATATATATATATATATATATATATATATATATATATATATATATATATATATATATATATATATATATATATATATATATATATATATATATGCAATAAAATCACAGTAAACAGGTGATTTTAGGATATGGAAAACAACCACTGTGAAAGAATAGTGAAATTCCAATCGCTTTCGTGACTTCTCACATTATGAATATATATATATATATGTAGGTAGTAGGTTGGTAGACAGCAACCACCCATGGAGGTACTACCGTCCTGCCAAGTGAGTATACAACGAAAACCTGTAATTGTTTTACATGATCGTAGGATTGCTGGTGTCTTTTGTCTGTCTCATAAACATGCAAGATTACAGATACGTCTTGCTACTTCTACTTACACTTAGGTCAGACTACACATACATGTACAAGCATATATATACACACCCCTCTAGGCATTCTTCTATTTTCTTTCTAGTTCTTGTTCTTGTTTATTTCCTCTTATCTCCATGGGGAAGTGGAACAGAATTCTTCCTCCGTAAGCCATGCGTGTTGTAAGAGGCGACTAAAATGCCGGGAGCAAGGGGTTAGTAACCCCTTCTCCCGTATAAATTACTAAATTTAAGAGAAACTTTCGTTTTTCCTTTTGGGCCACCCTGCCTTGGTGGGATACATAAGAACATAAGAACATAAGAACGAAGGAACACTGCAGAAGGCCTACTGGCCCATGCGAGGCAGGTCCAAGTCTCCTACCGGCTTAAGCCAATGCACCCAACCTAGTCAGGTCAGGTCACATTGACTTAAGGGAGGAACACGGCAACCGACCTGTTAGCACAAGCTATCAGGTCTAACTCACACCCACCCACATCTACTCATGTATTTATCCAACCTATTTTTAAAGCTACACAACGTTCTGGCCTCTATAACGGTACTTGGGAGTTTGTTCCACTCATCCACAACTCTATTACCAAACCAGTACTTTCCTATATCCTTCCTGAATCTGAATTTTTCCAACTTAAAACCATTGCTGCGAGTCCTGTCTAGGCTAGATATTTTCAGCACACTATTTACATCCCCTTTATTTATTCCTGTCTTCCACTTATACACCTCAATCATATCCCCCCTAATTCTACGTCTTTCTAGAGAGTGCAGTTTCAGGGCCCTTAGTCTATCCTCATAGGGAAGGTTTCTGATACATGGGATCATCTTTGTCATCCTCCTTTGTACATTTTCCAGAGAATTTATATCCATTCTGTAATACGGTGACCAAAACTGTGCAGCATAATCTAAATGAGGCCTAACCAAGGATGTATAGAGTTGAAGAACAACCTGAGGACTCCTATTATTTATGCTTCTTGATATGAAGCCAAGGATTCTATTAGCTTTATTGCGAACACTTATGCACTGTTGTCTTGGTTTCAGATTACTGCTAACCAGAACTCCTAAATCTTTTTCGCAATCCGTAATATTAAGATCTACATTATTTAGTTTATATGTGGCATGGTTATTGTCCTGTCCAACATTTAGAACTTTGCATTTGTCTATATTAAACTGCATCTGCCACTTCTCCGACCACTGCATCAGTCTATTCAAATCTTCCTGGAGTGCTCGAATGTCCTCGTCAGAATGAATTCGACGGCCTATTTTGGTGTCATCGGCAAACTTGCCGATGTCGCTCTTTATGCCCTCATCTATGTCGTTTATGTAGATTGTGAACAGCAGGGGGCCCAACACTGACCCCTGTGGAACACCGCTCGTGACGCTTCCCCACTCTGATTTCTCCCCATTTATGCAAACTCTCTGCTGCCTATTTGTCAACCATGCCTCTATCCAGGAAAAAATTTCTCCTCCTCCTCCTCCGCCGGTGTGTTGAAAGAATATATATATATATATATATATATATATATATATATATATATATATATATATATATATATATATATATATATATATATATATATATATATATATATATATATATAATCATATATTTCGTAAGAGTAATACAGTACCTAAAAAACGGGAAATAATCAGATATTTTTAAGTTAGGGAAAGTTAGCTCTGGCTCCTCAGATCAAGATTCGTTGGTCAGCATAAGGGTACAAAGCAGTTGCTTGATAAATCTGCCCCTAATCTCCCATAACCTCTTCCAGCTGTAGATTTGTACTGATCTGTAACGCTGATTTTCATGTCTTGCCTGAAGCTCTGGACAGTTCTGTAATACACTTTCATTGTACGTCTCACCATCATTGTAACCTTGGAACATTGTACTGTCACAAAGGTAGTGTGTAGATTTCACCACCACCACCCCCACTACCACCACCACCACTACCACCACCACCACCACCAATACCACCACCACCGCCACTACCACCACCACCACCACTACCACCACCACCACCACCACCACTACCACCACCACCGCCACTACCACCACCACCACCACTACCACCACCACCACCACTACCACCACCACCACCGCCACTACCACCACCACCACCGCCACCACCACCTCGCGGCTCGGTTTCACATGATCAAATATTCTCTCTCTACGCAAAGAAATGTCAATATCCTAGGTGAGGAGTTAATAAACACATTCCTTGCTGGAGGATATCACTGTGTGTGTGTGTGTGTATGTGTGTGTGTGTGTGTGTGTGTGTGTGTGTGTGTGTGTGTGTACTCACCTATTTGTGGTTGCAGGGGTCGAGTCATAGCTCCTGGCCCCGCCTCTTCGCTGATTGCTACTAGGTCCTCTCCCTCCCTGCCCCATGAGCTTTATCATACCTCGCCACTTTCTAGGCTATTCCACTGCCTGACTAATCTATGACTGAAGAAATACTTCCTAACATCCCTTTGATTCATCTGAGTCTTCAACTTCCAATTGTGACCTCTTGTGTCTGTGTGTGTATGTGTGTGTGAGTGTGTGTGTGTGTGTGTGCGTGTGTGTGTGTGTGTGTGTGTGTGTGTGTAAGTCTTCTTGAACATGTTTTCCGTGATCGACTCTCATCAATTTCTAGTAATTATTTCTAGTGATTATTTCTAGTAATTATTTGCTTGACTCTCCACTTCTTCTCGTCATCAATCGATTTTCTTTCATTTAACATCTATAACTCGCGCCACGTGACCTCCATCGGCTTTAGCGTTTTCAGGAGTCTAATATAAATGAAACGTTCAGTTGCACTGTGCAACATCTAGGAGCATACAACGTCTTCCTAATCCAAATAATAATTTGTTCGTAGAAAAGTTTGGTAAACCAAAACAAAAAAAAAAGAAACAGGTTTCACATGTAGCATGTTTTATGTCTTTACATACATGTGATTCTCGGGGTAAAGAATTCTTCCTCCGTAAGCCTTGTGTGTCGTTGGAGGCAACTAAAATGCCAGGAACAAGTGGCTAGTATCCCCCTCTCCTGCATAAATTACTAAATTTAAAAAGGAATATAGATATATATATATATATATATATATATATATATATATATATATATATATATATATATATATATATATATATATATATATGAGCTTATTTCTTGGGTGGCATTGAAAATTGGGTTGGGCAAATGTTTTGTTAGTGGGATGGACTGTAAAGGACCTGCCTAGTAAGGGCCAACAGGCCTGCTGCAGTGTTCCTCCTTTCTTATGTTCTTATGTTCTTATGTGTGTGTGTGTGTGTGTGTGTGTGTGTCGTGCCGAATAGGTAAAATTGGTCAATTACCAAGAGTTCATTTAAAATTAAGTCCTTTCTAAAAATTTCTCTTGTATATTCAAAGATATATTTTTTTCATTTATGTTTATGTAAAAATTAATAATTTTGTACCAAAAGCACCTTAGAAAACTTACCGAACCATGTTATAACAAGCTCAATTTAATTTAGCCTATTCGAACTAAATATATTTTAAACAAGTCTACAACAATTTAATAATAAACAGACACAATGAAATATATTTTTTTCGTTAGGTTCAGAATGATTTTTGCGATATTATTGCATACACAAATTTTCGCTTGCCTTATTCAGCAAAAATCGCAAGTTTACTGTGAATCGACTAGTTTAGTGTGAACATGATGTTCATTATGTGGACAGTGGAAACTAATTTATTGTGTTCACAAAAAACATTTCACAGACCATAATAGCTAGTGCAGCGTGCACCCAGTCCTGAATCTGTGGACTAGAATGCTAGAGCTACAGAAAAGTAATGAGTACCAAGCCCGAAGAGGACCAACTGGATGACATTTTAGCACATATGATTTACAAATTTCTCATTCATTTATTTGTTACAATCAAATTTACATATAGATGAGGGTAGCCACATAGCATACTGTATATAGATCGTGAACGCCCCACAGAGTGATGTATATAGATTAGGCTAGCTACGCAGTTCAGTGTATATAGACCAGGGGAGCTACATAGAGTCGTGTGTATTGACCAAGGGAGCTACTTAAATGGTGTACGTAGATCAAGGTTGCTAGTGACTATTTCTATTTGTTTACTTATTTATTTACTTTTTTTTTTTTTTTTTGTAAAGAGCTAAACACGTTCAGTTCATTAAATGCATAATTGGTGGAAATTCGATCCTCCGTCCGGTAACCACCGTGTTTTGTCTCTCTGGTATTCAGCGAGCTGAGCAGTTCCATATCAAAACAACACCCATTCTAATTTACCATTTTGCAGCTAATGGGAATAAACGTAAAATGGGTGCCCCGATGACAATCTTCCAAATTAGGCTGCGTCAATTAATCACTAGTAAAAATTGAAGCTGGTTTTTCTGTTGATTAATGGAGACCTCTTTGATGTCTTCGTGAGGGAGGCGTTTGTTTGTGGTGGAGGGACGAGGTGTGTGATGGTGGTATGATGGAGGTAGTGCACTGGTGGTGAAGGATGTGGATGTGGCGTGATGGAGGTGGAGTGGTGTGCTGGAAAGTATTAGTGGCGTGGTGGTGATGAATATTTAGTGATCGTTGTAGTGGTGGTGATGATTAAGGTAGTTTAATAAAAGTAATGGTTTAATTAGGGGATGTGCTATTGGTGTGGGTTGTGATGATGATGGTAATAATTAAAGTGGTTACGTCATTACTGACGTTGAGTAGTGGCGATAGTGTCAGTAGTAGCGATAGTGTTAGCGGCGGCGTTAGCACTGACATTAGTGGATACAGATGCTAGAGGTGATAGTAATGACAATGGTGCCAGATGGGGGAGTGGTGGGTGTGGTGCAGCTGTGAGCCTGCCAGGGTTAACACTGGTTAACAGGTCTCCTGCCAGGGTTAACACTGGTTAACAGGTCTCCTGCCAGGGTTGATGATTCACATTGCTGGTGTTGCTCTTGCTTAAAAGGCCGCTGCTGATGATGTTTTTAATGCATGTGTTACTGTAGGTGCTGGTCTGTAATGCTCTCTCTCTCTCTCTCTCTCTCTCTCTCTCTCTCTCTCTCTCTCTCTCTCTCTCTCTCTCTCTCTCTCTCTTTCTGGCTAGCAACTATTGCTTCTGCTGCCGGTGCCATTACCGCTCTTTAAAGCTGCTGTTTCTGCTGTTGTTGCTGCTATTTATGCTGATGCCAGTGATGCTTCTGGTGATAAATCTGCTACTAATGATATTTCTGCTGATAAATCTGCTGCAATTGCTGATGATGTTATTTATGCTGTTAGTAATGTTGCTTCTGTTGCTGTTACCTTTGCATCCGCTGTTGCTGTTACTTGTCGTGCTTTTGTTATTTCTGCTTTTCTGCTGATAACGATGTCATTACAACAGTTATTATTGCTGATGCTTTGGCTACTAATATTATAACTTCAGGAAAACTTTCTGTTATTGATATATGTAGTTGTTATTACTCCTGCTGATGATAATGTTCCTTCTGCTAGCTTAGATGGTGATAATGTTCCATCTGCTAGTTTAGCTGATGATAATGTTCCTTCTGCTAGTTTAGCTGATGATGATGTTCCTTCTGCTAGTTTAGCTGATGATGATGTTCCTTCTGCTAGTTTTGATGGTGATAATGTTCCATCTGCTGGTTTAGCTGATGATAATGTTCCTTCTGCTAGTTTAGCTGATGATAATGTTCCTTCTGCTAGTTTAGCTGATGATAATGTTCCTTCTGCTAGTTTAGATGATGTTCCTTCTGTAGTTTAGCTGATGATAATGTTCCTTCTGCTAGTTTAGATGATAATGTTCCTTCTGCTAGTTTAGCTGATGATAATGTTTCTTCTGCTAGTTTAGACGATGATAATGTTTCTTCTGCTAGTTTAGGTGTATTACTAAAGAATAAAATATGAGATAATGAAAAAGAATAGCAATATCAAAATGAAATTTACTTAATCAGCAAAAGAAACTTTTTTTTTTGTTACTGTATCCACAAACGGCCAACAAAGACGCAATCCGAGAGACGCCATAGTGAGTAGTAAATAAATAGGAATAAAGAGGGGAGGAAGACTGCAGGAGAGTGCACATGTGAGGGGCAATATCCTGGCCTTGAACCCACTTGTAACACCAGGTAAAACGAGCAATAATGGCCAGAGTGGTCACCTTGACTTGTAGACCCGTCACCTGGCTACATTGCTGTGTTGTTATATGCTGCAGGTGTGTCTGGCTATACTCATTTACCCGGATCTTTCATTAGGTTATACTGTCGACTCATTTACCTGGACTTTCCTCCGGGATAGTTCCTGACTTCTTTAACTGGCTCTTAATTAAAGTTATACTGACGACTCGTTTAACTGGCTATGTCATCAAACTATGTTTTTAATTCGTTCATCTAGTACTTTCGTTTGATTAAACAGCAACAATTATTATAGTGTTATTGCAACTATTACTATAACTATCGTTATTAATATTACTAAAAGTATTTCGATATCTATTTTTCCTACTACTTTTTTTAGCTGTTCAGGACGGACAGAAACAGTGTGTAAATTTAAATATAAAAAATGTGAGTTATTTGTGAACTTTTATTAATACTGCCACTACCACCACCACTATAACCACTATTTCTACCACCATTGCTACTACTACTACTACTACTTTTGTTACCACTTGCTTCTATTGTATTACTAAATAATAATAATAATAATAATAATAATAAAAATAAAAAAAATATTCTTATTATTATTATTCTTATTATTATTATTATTATTATTATTATTATTATTGTTATTATTAACAATGACCATGGTGTTGAAAACATAGCTTCAGAAAATAGGAACATTTTTCAGTTATATCTTATTCACCTTAAAAAGCCTGGAATTAAACCTACGTTTCATTTCTGCCAGCAGTGAGACCATCTGTGTCCATGTTCAAGTTCCCACAACACTATGCAACAGGTGGGAAAAGGAGGAGGAGGAGGAGGAGGGGAAGGAGGAGGAGTAGGAGAAGGAGGAGGAGGAGAAGGAAGAAGAGAAAGATGGGAGTCAATAAATGGAACTAGGAAAGCACGCCTGAACGTGGAAGAAACTAACGCTTCTTCCACATGCTAATGGAAAACTAATGATTCCAGGAAAACTCTGAGTTCATGAATGATGTTGAACAGAGTTTTTTTTAGTTGTGGGAGGTTACAATTTGGGTTGCTGATGTGGTGTCTCCTGTTAACAAAGTTCCATACAGTGCACCAATATGGTCTCAGACCGAGCCGGGGGGGCGGGCGTTGAAACCCTCTCTGGGTATCTCCAGGTCTCCAGTGTAGGTATCAGCAGTGTAGGTCTGAGCAATGTAGGCCTCAACAGTAAAGATTTCAGCAATGGAAAGGCCTCAGCAGTGAAGGCCTCAGCTATGTTGGCCCCTACAGTGGAAACCTCGGCAGCTGAGGACTCAGCGTCACCAATAAAAGCCCCCCCCCCCCCAAAAAAAAAAAAAACAGGATCTTCCACATCAAAACTCACCAACCATTATTCCTGAAAAATCATAACAGGTAAAAAAAAAATAAGTAAAGAAAAATCTTTCATCATTCCTGGAGGAGAAAGAGCGACACATGCAGCCAGCATCTTCAATAACAAAAATATCCACCACTGCCCAACACAAAGAGAACCTCTTCCATCCGGAGACAGTGATCTGATGCAGCAGTCAGCTGGGTATAGAGTATATTCTTCTAACTACTATCTTCTTTAACTCTACATTTTTTTATATTTCTCTTTCTATCCCTTTTGCCGTCTTTTATTTATTAGTATACCTCTCCTCTCATGTCTACCTGTTTTATCTCATTTCACTTCTATACCTACTCACTTCCATTCTCCCTATGTCTTTTTCTCCACCTTCTGTCTCCTTTCATTTATGTATCGCCTCTCTTAATCTTGTCTTTTATTTATATGTCCCCTTCCTTCCTATGTTCCTGTCTCTGTCTTTCTCTCTAATCGCTAGTCTCTGGGGAAATGAATATCGGTAAAAGATGAATGTTAAGCCCAGTGGTGTGGGTAATTCAGCTGAGACGGCTTAATTAATAGATGAAGGGAAGAATGGACAGAAAGGGTGTGTTGGTTCCTATAAAAAATTATAAGAGCCGCACAAGCTTCGAACCCGACTTTCTGCCGGTGGCTGCAGATTAAACCACTAGCTGAACTTTCTACCGGAGTTTACAGACTTGAGCCTGGAGCTCAGCCTTTTGCCCCAAGGCTACAGACTTAGCCTTGAGCTTAGACTTCTACTGTACTCTATGGAGTTTAGATTATGCCTTCAGTTCAGTCTTTTTTTTTGTTCGGACTGAAGCATAGCTCTCTTATCTTCCTCGTGAAGAAACCGTAATATTTCCTGAAAAATCATTAGCATATCAACAAGAAATAGTCAAACCACCACAACAACCATTTCAGAATAAATTAATTTTAAGTTACAACAAGTTACAATACCTCCTCCTTAAAAAGATACCTTGCAAGACAGAGAAAAGAATAAATCTCATTTTATACACAAAGACATTCGAATGCTAATCACAGCAAAAAGCAAAGCTGAAATAAAAGTTAAATGGACATAAATATTCTACATGTTAACAAGCTGCGTCTTTCGACACGAACAGTGTGAGAATATCTTCCAAATGGGAAAATGCAAAATTTTCCCAATTTCTGCTGAAAATCGACCTTTCTTGCTCATTTAATGCCAGTTTCAGTGACCCAATGTCTTTGTGTTTAATAGAAGGTAAAAGTAAGAGTATGCTGCAAGAATAACAGAATTTCGTCTACTTAACATGAATGTGATAGAATCTGTTATGAAATAAGACATGTTCAGTTTTAGGATATTTTAAAGGGGACTCGTTTCGTTACGAATGGCTTCTTCAGTCCTACAGAGATAACCACAGGAGGAGTTTATTTAAATGTAAAGAGGCGAGACCAGTACTACTATTAAACAGAGGGTCGTGGTACTGGGCTGACATGGTTCCGTAGACCCATTGTAGTGCTCCAAAACTCCGACTTCTAGATGATTGCGGTGAAAAATTAATTTGGCTAACATGCTATTTGGCTGTACATGCCGTCCGATACTCTCTTATGTATTTCTCCTAATTTCTAGATGCTTCTGCAACAAAATTTCTCGCATCCCTCACATGTGATCACGAACACACCTGCTTTACAATCTGCTTGTTTAATGGTTTTCTTTAGCAAGTGTTTCATCATGGTGGACGTCAACGAGGCTACTTTAATGTTTTTGATAACAAGTGTGCAGCTGACAGTGGTAGCTACTACACCAGATTGTAGAACAAGGAATCTACAAGGCGACCGTTTCTCCCTAGGTGAGCTAATAATTCGCAGTGCTCACCTTCTGCTATCATTAATTTAACTGGGATGGGAACGGGAGCTCGGTGAACGTTTTGATGAATGTAAGCACATTCATCTCCGAGAAAATCAGGGATGGAAATCATGAATGCTCTGAGGTAAAATAACGATGATCACCTCCTCACTTGACCCTGGCATCGTGGTACTGGAAATAATGCGGGATATCTTCTGTCTTTTTAAGTTGGTTTCCTGTAAGCTCCGCCTATGACTTTCTTTATAGAACTGAAGAAGCTGTTGGTGTGAAACGATTCCTCATTATAATATTCTATAATACCGTGCACGTGTTTTATTTCACATTTATCGGTATTTTATTCCATATCGTACTCTGACTTGTGACTGTGTGTGTGTGTGTGTGTGTGTGTGTGTGTGTGTGTGTGTGTGTGTGTGTGTGTGTGTGTTTGAAAAATGAGACTGAATTTGAAATGAATTAGGAAGGCAAAAGAAAAATTAATTAGACATTAATTATGGCAGACCATGTACCATATTCCTTCTCTATAATTGCATATGTAGAATATTTGAAATTATCTTAAATACAAGTAACACCCATCATTATGAATATACATAACACTCATGAGCATCATTAATTCCAAACGAAGTGAAACTTTAACATTACATACACATTTTAGAGCGAATATTCTTACACTGGGAACGACACAAATCCTGAGAGACACTAGCCAGAAGTGAGAACTGAGAAGCCACATAGGGGGGAGAAAGCATTCCAGGTTTTATTGCTCACTATCGCTGTTACAGAAGTTGGGGTATGCGAAGAATCTATACAAAAGCTTCCTCTTCCTCTTACGGAGAGATGCATTTGCTCGGTGCACACCAGCGAAGTCGCGACAGCACAGTGAAAAAAAGAAGTGAACGTTGGAATTTCATTTTGGAAAAGCTCACAATGGGATTTCTTGGAGCTTGTAATATCTGGAGTGATGGAAAAGACACATTTGTGTGTATATGTTTTCTTGTATGTATTTGTATGGGTTCGTCTATATATGGGAACGCGTGTGTGTGTGTGAGCGTTGACATCTGCACGAACACTTTTAAACTGTTGGATATTCCTACGCAAGTGGTACCAATGTAACAGGTAGTCTCCCCTCGTCTCACATATATATTATTCCATCCATTACTTGTATCATTATCATCTGCCCAAGCTCTTCTGCAGTTTCATTTGAATTATTCTAATAGAGTGAATGTAAGGGTTAATTCTCTGTGTATATATGCATCTGAAAGTGCAAATTGTTCAAGTGCATAACACTCAAAACCACATTTACTTCTTCTTTCTATTCATTCCTGGAATGGTCTTTACTCCTTCTTGTTCATCATACTTTCTTTTAAGTGTCAACACAGCCTTAACGCATGCACCCACAGATCCACATACACACACACAGGAGCTAAGACTCAACCTCGACCCCTGCAACCGCAAATAGGTGAATATACACTTAATTAAATATATATACATACATATATATATATATATATATATATATATATATATATATATATATATATATATATATAATGAAAATTAATGAAATTCCAAGGGCTTTCGTGATTTCTCACATTATATGTGTGTGTATGTATTTTCGATGCAACTATGGTAACCAGAGAGTCCTGAGAGAACGGGAGAGAGAGAGAGAGAGAGAGAGAGAGAGAGAGAAGCACGGACGCTTCGCCTTCAGACGTGCCCCCTAACTCTACTTTGCATAAGGGGGTACACAACGCGCCCATTATGGGTGTGGACGGCTTAGTTTATGGTCACTGGGCAGGAGAATGGGTGGTCCCTCCCTCCCCTACCGGCGGGGAAATGGGGAGTGTGGTAGGAATTATGATGGTGTTCGGAAGGAAGAGGAATATTGCGGTCGTAGAAATGATGGTACTTGTGGCAGATTGGTTGATGGAAGCTGTTGGTGGTGATTGTTCATAATGATTGGTAATGGTAGGCAAAACAAACGGAAGGTGATGGTGGTTGATGATGGTTGGTGGGATGATAGTAAGAGTGAATGGATGGTGATTCTGAATGGAGGGTGATGATAATGTTGGTGACTAAGGTAATGGTGAATGGATGTAGGTTGTTAATGGGTGCTGAATATGGCTGTAGTGAATGGAGGAGTGATAGTGATCGTGTGGTTATCACTGCTGGGGATTGGAGTGATGGTGACTTTATAATCAGAGGAGAGCCACAATTCTAATATAGAACTTATGCAGTCCAATCATTAAAGTTTTGGTCTCCACATAAATTTAAAATTTTGATGGGTAAACATTTAAATTTTTTACACCAATTAACAAAAAATAATTATTCGCTAATTTACCTAGTAATTTGCAATTATTCAATGGATATTTGATTGACAAATTTACTTATTTGGAATTAGCTTGCCTGGTCTATTGCAGTTTATATTCCTGCTCAGGATGCTTGTTTCTCTGTCCGTCTCTCTCTCTCTCTCTCTCTCTCTCTCTCTCTCTTTCTCTCCCTCGTCTTTCCGTTCACTTAAAAATAATATAAACCGTGAGCATTTAATACCATCAGAGCTATTCTCTTTAAATCCTTCTGGCCGTTGTTCATTTATTGAAGTGCAGCTCAGAGTGGTCATTCTTCTATTTACGTTGTCTCTCTCGGCCTTTATCTCCCTTTATATCCATATATGCCTTTTATCTTTCTCCTTTGTATATAATTAATATGCCATTTCTCTGTTATTCTGTCTGCTGGTTTTTCAATCCTGCCATATATCTATTTTTCATCCCTATATTCTCGTATCTCTGTCTTTCAGCGAGTCCTGTCTATATTCACCTAGTTCTTCATATTCTTTCTCACCCTGCTATTCCCCTCCTCCTCCTCCTCTTCTTCTTCTTCTTCTTCTTCTTCTTCCTCTGCTTCCCCTGCCTTTTACACCCCCCTCTACTCAGGTCCTTCCCACACCTGCGTCATCTATAAACTGAAACATTCCAAACTTTGCTACATATTGCTTACTAGTAATGCCCGGTGGCCCGGTGGCCTGGTGGCTAAAGCTCCCGCTTCACACACGGAGGGCCCGGGTTCGATTCCCGGCGGGTGGAAACATTTGACACGTTTCCTTACACCTGTTGTCCTGTTCACCTAGCAGCAAATAGGTACCTGGGTGTTAGTCGACTGGTGTGGGTCGCATCCTGGGGGACAAGATTAAGGACCCCAATGGAAATAAGTTAGACAGTCCTCGATGACGCACTAACTTTCTTGGGTTATCCTGGGTGGCTAACCCTCCGGGGTTAAAAATCCGAACGAAATCTTATCTTATCTTATCTTATGCCTCTTCACTTCTCCTCCTCCCTCCCTCTATCTTCATTATTCTTTTTCTTGATCTTCACTCTCCCTTTCTTCTTGTCTCTCTGTATTATCAAACTTCTCACCTTCCTCCCACTCTCCCTCCAATCTTCTTTTGCTTCCTCCTTTTCTCACATTCTCACTCTCCCTTCTCTCATTTTCGGCAAAACGATTTCCTCTTCTTTCTATTATATCGTTTCATCTTATGTTTCCTTTCCTGCTGTCTCTCCCTCAGTAATCTTGCACCTATTCACTCCTGTTCCACTTTTCCACCTTCTGCTCTTCCCTCCAATCCCATCTTCTTCATCTATTTCTACTCTGCATTCCATCTGTCTCTATTCTCCTCCCTGTATAGTGGACGACCCAATATCAGCGTAACCATTAGCCAGCTGCTACTGTATGTCCACCGGTATCCTGTTGTGGCTCAGATGGAAGAGTTCGAATCTTATGAAGCTTAGGTACCAGGGTTCGAATCTGATGAAGAACAGGTGCCGGGGTTCGATCTTATGAAGCTTAGGTGCCAGGGTTCGAATCTTATGAATAACAGGTGCCGGGGTTCGAATCTTATGAAGCTCAGGTACCAGGGTTCGAATCTTATGAAGCTCAGGTGCCAGGATGAGGATCCCTGAAACTAAAATGCCAGAGTTCGTAATTTACGAGACTAAGGAGCCAGGGTTTGTGTATCTTATTAAATAACAACATCAACAATAAAATAATAATTAATATTATTACTATTATTATTTATTGATATTGCTGTTGTTCCTGCTACTGTCACTGCTGGAATAATAGCGTCATTTGAGCAATGCTAATGTGTTGTTTATTAGCGAATGAATTGTATCAGACCGACTGAACAGTGTTAATGGTGTAATCAGCCTTATTTGCTCTCGGTAGAGGAGCTAAAATTCCAAATGATACACCAGAAACAATTATAGTCCTTAATTTCTTCGGCCATTGTAGTGAAAATCAATAACCGACAGTGTCATCAAAGCAAAGAACTTAGATTAGTTTAAAATCAGCCAATTTCACCCATAATATCCCTTAATTCTGCGATCAAAATGCCATGAAATTAAATTTTCTAGAGAGTAAGAACAAAAAAATATGACCCATATTCCTGATTTTCAAAGGGATAAAAACTGTTTGCACACAACATCCAAAAAATCTTGAGCCTTCATTAAAAAACTCTTTGTTTATATGAAGTAAGGACCAAAGTTGGGAGAAACTAGCTTGGAAGGATATGAGATGGTTATTACCACCTCTAATTGCTCACTACTTAGAGGCCAAAATTCAAATGTGTACAGTCTAGTTTCTTATTAAATGAAGAGAGAGAAATGGTTTATTGTGTAATTAAGCTGTAAAGCCTCTATCATCCACACTGGTCAGTGAGGCAGCGAGTCATCTGGACACTAGTCAAGGATACTTCAATTCATAATACTGAAAATATAGTAAATTCTAAGTGCATATACTCTGAGAGATGTGAACCTCATGGTGCATATACCCGGACAAAACGATGGGATTTCTCTTCAAGAAGAACAATAGAACCATTTCCATTAAATTGTCATTAACAGCCACACTTAAAGGTAACATAGAGCAAAGAATTTCAAGGTAGCAACTATAAAACACGATAAACTTTAAAATAAAATTTTCTTGACATATAGGTGAGTTATTATTATTATTATTATTATTATTATTATTATTATTATTATTATTATTATTATATTCATGATGAAGTATTAAACCCTGGAAATATAAGGTAATAAGGTTTGATCCATAGAAACATTGTCTCCGATTCTTTGGATCAAGAGCATGTCTCTATCATCAAGGGCCCTCCTTAAGAGGAAAAAAGCGAGAAAACTCTCATCACTATTTTAACATTAAATTGCTATCACATTCATGGGCCTGAAGAATAACACTGAAAACTAATAAAATTAAAATTTTAGTAAAGAATAAACTCGACTCATAACGTAATCAATTTATTCATAGGAGGAATATGGAGTAATAAATCCAGTCATGAAAATATTAGCCAAATAGCATCATATGCATGAGAACATGACTGATCTTGTGTTCATTCCATATTAAAACTTTCAGAAAATGTAAAAACAAGGTATTTTCTACATTACACATATAGATAAGACACATAGGCAACATTTAGGCAACTTTATTTCGAAACGTTTCGCCTACATAGTAGGCTTCTTCAGTCGAGTACAGAAAGTAGGCGGAAGCAGTAGAGATGTGAAGACGATGTAATCAGTCCATCACCCTTGAAGTCGTATATTTGAGGTTGCCAGTCCCTCAGCCTGGAGAAGTTCTTGGAACATTTGAGGTTGCCAGTCCCTCAGCCTGGAGAAGTTCTTGGAGCAGAACTTCTCCAGGCTGAGGGACTGACAACCTCAAATCTACGACTTCAAGGGTGATGGACTGATTACATCGTCTTCACATCTCTACTGCTCCCTCCTACTTTCTGTACTCGACTGAAGAAGCCTACTGTGTAGGCGAAACGTTTCGAAATAAAGTTGCCTATGTGTCTTATCTACCAACCTGTCGGTATTGTATAACATTTGATAATCATTACACAAATAACCCGCACATAGAAGAGAGGAGCTCACGACGGCGCTTCAGTCCGACTTCGACCAAACGTCGTCATAAGCTCTTCTCTTCTATGTGCTACGGGTTATTTGTGTACTGTTCCAGTCACGGTATTGTGGATTTTTTCGTTATTTTCTGACATATTTTAAACATTGAATTTTGAATTCTCTCTTTTAAATTCTCTGAGATAGAATTCAAAATGACTGGTTGGGTATACTGACCGAGGTTAGCATCATACCTTCTATACTTCTTAAGCCATACATTCACTCATCACTACATATACATCAAGGGGTGTGCATATCTGTGTATAACGTAGTGATTGTTTTTTTTAAATTAGCGTTTTGTCAAATTGGCGTTTTGTCAGATTATATGCACCGAGAGTATGTGGCTAAATACACCGAGAAGTATGTGAGCAAATGCACTGAGAAGCAAATATGCGAATATAAGCACTGAGAGGCGAGTATCTGATGTGTATACCTTTCAGTGAATTAGGTGAAGATTTGTATATACAATACAAAGAGAAGAAAAATATATACCTCTCAGTATATATACACAAGATTTTAATCTCAGTTTTAAGAAATTTATGTTTTCTTTATTGTTAATGTATGGTTGAAATACAGTACCTTTAATGACCCTCATGTAGTCGATAGGTTTTAAACTTAAAAATTCGACTCCCACTTTCCATTTCAAACACTTATTATTAATAATGAGAAAAACACTAAATCAGTAGGGGGTCAAACAGTGCTTGGGAAATGGGAATACTCAGGTTCGAGTTGAAGAATGGAGGAGGCATCCTCAGTTCCCTACACAGTCCTATACAGCTCGCAGGATCAGGCAGTATTTACAGCCTAGTACACAGCTGTTATGCAAGACATTAGGCAGCTAGTTACATAAAGAGACCATGTAGGTTTGCCAGCTGGAAGCTTCAAGTAACCACGATGAAGGTTTGGCAGCTGGTATTCTCGATTAACGATGGGAAAGCTTTGGCATCTGGTAGCCTCAGGTAACCACTGGAAGAGGTTTGCGAGCCAAGTTTGGTCATTTAATTAGGTTAGGTTAGCGTCTGTCCCAGTTTATAGCATTCTAGGTCATCTTTCCATGATTTTCCAAAGCTGACTTTGTGAACAGATGCTTCGATGATGATGATGATAATAATAATAGTAACTAATAATAATAATAATAATGGAAGAGCATGAAGGAAAAAAGTCGAAGACGATGAGGAAATGGAAGACTAAGGAAACGACGATGAAGAACTTGACACTGGAGAAATAAAACAATACCTCCGTCATGCTGATAACGACACGAAGACGGGAGAAAGGAAACATAGCAAGAAGCAGAAGGCTGAACAGAAGCAGCAGAAGATAATTACATCATCAGTAAGAAACAAGGCTGCTCCTTAAGCCCGCATGCTTGCTGGGGCCATTACGGGTGACTATCAGAGTTTTATGTCCCTCAGCTAAGTAGATGGAGGCTTGGAGATTAACGAGAGGGGTGTTGGGAGGGCAGGTTAAGCCGGAGTTAACGAGATCTTGATGGAGTACCCGAGCATTACCTGCTGATTGCCTCCTCCTCTCCCTAGAGGACCACCTTAATGCTGCACTTTCCTTAAAACTCAAGAGAAAAGGGCCCTTCAAGGGAGTGTGCTGATGTATTCTCAGGTGCTTCTGTTCTCAAGAATTGGAGCTAGCCTTCCCATCCTTTTAATCAAATGTGAATGCCGCCCATTCCCTAGGCGCTGTATAACTCCTACGGGTTTAGTGGCTTCAGATGAATACGAGTCATCGTAACTCAAGCCTTCGTTCACTAATCTCGGGTTGATGTATGACTAATTAGGCTGCTGTTTATTCTCAGGCACAAGAATGGTACCAGTGGAGGAGTGTACAGCTTTAATGTGAAATGTGTGTTTGATAATACCTCAAGCACTTTGTGGCTGCTCCAGCCAGCGAGTGAGACGCTGAAGAGGGTTGATCGGGTCAAGTGATAAACTAGGATATATTCAGTGTATATACACTGGCCTAGACCATCGGTCTGGGTCAGTTTATCATCAGTATTCTGTCAAAGAAAATGGAAGTTGGAGAATGATTGAGCAACAGATATATATTAAGCTTAAATGATAATGGTCACCAGCAAATTATTAAAATTTTATTTATTATTTTTGTTTTCATTAAGATTAGTTGATATAGCTCGGATAACATACAAGAATAGATCTCAAGAATAAGCTATGCACCAATTTATATTATTTTAATAAAAAAGTTTGCTATAGAGTAATATGATTTACTCTAGTAAGCACAACTCAAAAATTCCTTTCTCATAACTAATAATGGAACATTCCTTAATACTAAACATTAATGGTAGCAAAAGAAATATCCTACTTTTATATTTACCAGTATAACATAGCACATCATAAATAATAAGGCGATTAGATTATCTTAGAAACTTAATCCTAAAATTGTATTCATACAATATACAGTTATATATAAAAGATCCATAGATCGATCCCATTGACAGTCTCTACAAGAAGATAAGTGTATAAATGATCGAGAGTGTGTGTTTATGGAATAGGCTTTCCACTCATTCCTCTAACTCCACAGAAATCGGTGACCTTGTATACATTAACCCTAGTGAATAACACAAATAACGTGGAACACTATGAAACTCCATAACATAGACCTGGAAAAATACTCTCTAGCAATGCGGATTGCAATGACATCATCACATCAACAACCAATCACTGTTGCTTATACTATCACATGCCCCCTTTACATAAGCATCAAAATGTACTGGAATTCAGCATATATAACCTAGCCTAACTAACCTACTCTAACCTAACCTAACTTAACCAAAATAGATCTCGCCTATTTTAAGCTAACCTATCTTTGAATACAGAAAATAGGTTTTGTTAGTTTACAGTGAGCTGTAAGAAACTGGCCTCTGGAATAGTATTAAAGAAACTATTAAAGCAAAATGATGACAGTTGGAGTTGAAGGGTGAAATCTCCAGAGGGGTTTCTGAGTTTCCATACCATCACCTTGCAATGAAAGGGACATGCGCTTCCATTTTAATGATGTACAGTATTGTGAATACCATCACCATTATCGATGAACTGGCACAGTTAGAACAAGGTAGAGTTATTAATTGGACACTGGAAACGCGAACTTGAGCTCTGAAAGTTCCTGTTTGGGCTCTATGGAGCCAAGGGAAGCTCTACCTGCATGAATACAGGATATTTATGCAGGTAAGCCTTTCAGTTTACTGTACGAGTAAGAGCAAGGACATGGTAATGTTGGTGATGGGCGCTCTCCTTGGTCAGGCCAGCTCATTTACTGGCAAGATGTGAGCAACATTACACCTTCGCAATTTGGTGAACGGCATTATCCTCAGCCGGTCAAGTTAAGCATTGTTGAAGTTAAC
>NC_091373.1:10197190-10227190 GCF_038502225.1 Cherax quadricarinatus
GTATCCAAGTTTCTCTTGTAAATACAGAATATAAATTCGTGTAGATATATTGCAAGCCAAACAATATTGTGAGGGATAAACCACAGACGGAAGTTTCAATAGCTTCCTCCACACACCCAGCCAGCTGACAGCTACTCATTCATGCAAGAATATTCTACTTAAGTAGTACAGATACGACTGTCAAACGTTATCCGTCTGGAACAAATTGGGTGTTTGTCTGTGTGAATATTATAACCCAGTACTACGTACGACCCTTCAGAGGGGAGCTTCAATGCTGTTGAAGAGCATATTTATCCTTAAAATTTGAGTTAGTCTTCCTCAGGTCAAACGTAGTTGCGTTCCATTCCCCAGGTACAACAAGACCCCTCCCGGCCTAATGCTGCTTATGAATATTCTCCCTCTACGGCTTCTGTTACTACTACATCGACTTCTACCATTGTTAATTGTTGCTATTTTTATTACTACTACAACTACTACATACTGCTGTTGCTACTACTACTACTAGTAACAGAAGTAGTAATACTAGTAGAAGTAGTCGTAATAATAATAATAATAATAATAATAATAATAATAACAATAATAATAATAATAATAATACAAAGCAACAAGTGCATGGTCAGATGATATTATAGTGATCGTATGGGACTATAACAGCTCATGTGCCACTAGAGACTAATTCCGTGACGTCTCGCCCCTGGTGGAAACGTGCACAAAGTCAATACCTGACAAGGGGTCACCGATATCAAAGGCCAAATCAGATTTAAAAGCAATCGCATGCAAAAATTGTCGAGGTATTGTGCCAGGCAACGTGTATGTACTCAGCCATATGTGGTTGCAGGGTTCGAGTACCAGCTCCTGTGCATGAATGTACATACATTCACGCACACACACACACACACACACACGCACATACACACACATACACACAAAAGTATGTGTATGTGTGTTAAATTAGTAATTTATACAAGAGAAGGGATTACTATCCCTTTGCTCCGAGCATTTTAACAGCCTTTTATGACACGCATGACTTTGTTAAGAAAACAGAAGAAAACCTAGAGGGGCGTGTAAGTATAGATATGTTTACATGCATGTGTAGTGTGACCTAAGTGCAAGTAGAGGTAGCAAGATAAACCTGTTATCCCGAGTGTTTATGAGACAGAAAAAAGACACCAGCAACCCTACCATCATGTATAACAATTACAGGTTTCCCCTTCACACTCACTTGGCAGGACGGTTGTACCTCCCTGAGTGGTTGCTGTCTACCAGAATAACCAATAATATATTCCATTCTTTCTATTACTAGCCATTTAAAATTACCAAATGCGCTTATAATAACTTTTCATCACTGCACTGCGTAACATTTACTCTTAAATTTAACAGAGTTTCACTCCAAAAACAAAAAAAGTCTTTTTAACCTGAAGAAGGAGTTTCAAATTCTCAAAACCCACTTTAAGAGGAAAGTTTTCGACTTCCAGTTGGTTTTCTCCCCCAGAGGATGAGGTTGGGGTGTGGGTAGGATAGCGAGGCGACCACTCTTGCTGAGTGTGTGTGTGTACTCACCTAGTTGTACTCACCTAGTTGAGGTTGCGGGGGTCGAGTCCGAGCTCCTGGCCCCGCCTCTTCACTGATCGCTACTAGGTCACTCTCCCTGAGCCGTGAGCTTTATCATACCTCTGCTTAAAGCTATGTATGGATCCTGCCTCCACTACATCGCTTCCCAAACTATTCCACTTACTGACTACTCTGTGGCTGAAGAAATACTTCCTAACATCCCTGTGATTCATCTGTGTCTTCAGCTTCCAACTGTGTCCCCTTGTTACTGTGTCCAATCTTTGGAACATCCTGTCTTTGTCCACCTTGTCAATTCCTCTCAGTATTTTGTATGTCGTTATCATGTCCCCCCTATCTCTCCTGTCCTCCAGTGTCGTCAGGTTGATTTCCCTTAACCTCTCCTCGTAGGACATACCTCTTAGCTCTGGGACTAGTCTTGTTGCAAACCTTTGCACTTTCTGTGTGTGTGTGTACTCACCTAGTTGTACTCACCTAGTTGAGGTTGCGGGGGTCGAGTCCGAGCTCCTGGCCCCACCTCTTCACTGATCGCTACCAGGTCACTCTCCCTGAGCCGTGAGCTTTATCATACCTCTGCTTAAAGCTATGTATGGATCCTGCCTCCACTACATCGCTTCCCAAACTATTCCACTTACTGACTACTCTGTGGCTGAAGAAATACTTCCTAACATCCCTGTGATTCATCTGTGTCTTCAGCTTCCAACTGTGTCCCATTGTTACTGTGTCCAATCTCTGGAACATCCTGTCTTTGTCCACCTTGTCAATTCCTCTCAGTATTTTGTATGTCGTTATCATGTCCCCCCTATCTCTCCTGTCCTCCAGTGTCGTCAGGTTGATTTCCCTTAACCTCTCCTCGTAGGACATACCTCTTAGCTCTGGGACTAGTCTTGTTGCAAACCTTTGCACTTTCTCTAGTTTCTTCACGTGCTTGGCTAGGTGTGGGTTCCAAACTGGTGCCGCATACTCCAATATGGGCCTAACGTACACGGTGTACAGGGTCCTGAATGATTCCTTATTAAGATGTCGGAATGCTGTTCTGAGGTTTGCTAGGCGCCCATATGCTGCAACAGTTATTTGGTTGATGTGCGCTTCAGGAGATGTGCCTGGTGTTATACTCACCCCAAGATCTTTTTCCTTGAGTGAGGTTTGTAGTCTCTGACCCCTTAGACTGTACTCCGTCTGCGGCCTTTTTTCCCTTCCCCAATTTTCATGACTTTGCACTTGGTGGGATTGAACTCCAGGAGCCAATTGCTGGACCAGGTCTGCAGCCTGTCCAGATCCCTTTGTAGTTCTGCCTGGTCTTCGATCGAGTGAATTCTTCTCATCAACTTCACGTCATCTGCAAACAGGGACACCTCAGAGTCTATTCCTTCCGTCATGTCGTTCACAAATACCAGAAACAGCACTGGTCCTAGGACTGACCCCTGCGGGACCCCGCTGGTCACAGGTGCCCACTCTGACACCTCGCCACGTACTATGACTCGCTGCTGTCTTCCTGACAAGTATTCCCTGATCCATTGTAGTGCCTTCCCTGTTATCCCTGCTTGGTGTGTGTGTGTGTGTGTGTGTGTGTGTGTGTGTGTGTGTGTGCGTGTATTCCCCTGGTTGTAGTTGCAGGGTTCGAGTCACAGCTCCTGCTCCCGCCTCTTCACTTGTCGCTATGTCACTCTTCTTGCTCCATAAGCTTTATCATACCTCTTCTTAAAGGAATGTATGGATTCTGCCTTCACCACATCACGTGTGTGTGTGTGTGTGTGTGTGTGTGTGTGTGTATGTGTGTGTGTGTGTGTGTGTGTGTGTGTGTCTGTGTGTGTGTGAATCAGAAAACAACCAATAATTTGACTTCGTTCAGTCAATAATTTTAAAAAAAAAGTGAAAACATAAAAAGTACACCAACAAAAACATGAAAGAAAAACTTTTGCAGAGTTGCCAAATGACGACAACATCAAGAACAACAGAAATAACAGTAGAATTAACAGTAGCTAGAAAAGTACCCAAAAAATAGTTGTACCAAGAGTAGTAAAAAGCGGTACAGAAACTTGCAACTACAGTTTGAAAAACAACAGTCGCAACAACAGCCACAAGGTCAACGTGATCCTCAAAGGCGCAACAACAGGAACATAAAAACATAAACATTACGTAACAATAACAGACGAGGTTGATATTAACCCCAAAACAACGGAAGGACAATTATCACAATTACACAATAACAAGAAACTAAAAAAAAATCCGGGAGAAATACAAAGGGGAAGAAAACTGGAATAGGAATTCTCTTGGAATTGTCAGCGCTCCTCTGGTATTCCCGGTGGATTCTTAATGTACACACTGTTGCCAGATTCAATTCCCAAGCATTATCATCTTTGGATTTAGCAACGGGGTGTGGCAACACTTTTTCTCGTGCTAGTGAAAGATTAAAGAGGATGGGGGGAGAAACTTGTTTGGAAACAGAGAAAGAAAAGCAAGGAGATAGTAAAAAATAGAAAGTAAGGAAAGGTGTAGGCAGGTAAATGGTAATGAGGAGGGGAAAGCATTGTGGATGAGAAAAAAAGGCTTGTTACCTGTTAATTGGATCACTGGTCTGGCGACCCAGTCTCTGACTAGGCCTCCTGCTTGATAGTTGTCTGTGCAGGTTACTTGTTGCTGCTGGCACACAGTTCAACACAGGCTCCACAGCTTGGCTGATCAAGAACTGTCTATACAAACCTATCAGTTCCTGTCTTGAAGTCAGTGAACAATTTATCTTTACAGTGTAGACTCTAAAATATCTTTGTAATATTAGTGTATTCTTAGCACACCCATACCATTAATTTGAGATATTTTTCACAGAGTAAGAAAGAGTGTATGTTTCTTTCTCCTTCTTAACCTTCAGCTGTGTTGGAAAGTAGAAAGTCTTGATTTATATAGTAAATAAATCTATGGGTCACATGTGTTGAGAGGCAAGGCGCCACTAAACTTAATGAAGCAATGATCGTAACAACTGAACCCCAGGTAGAGTAGTTTGCATGCACTGCCGTTTGGTTGAAACATTTTGAGGAACTGGTAGTCGCCGGTGTGTGATCAGGTCATGGGAATCTTTAAGTCCGGAGCAGGAATGTATTGTTCATGTGAATTTTCAAATGGCATCAGTATTCATTTCAGTTTCGAGGCTTTGAAATTGGATTTTGTTCAGTTATGGCAGGTTCGACAAACCCCAGACCGATAATGTCGCCTGTCAAAATCGAGTTTTTTTTTTTTTTTTACAATAGTTTTCCAGTCTAGAAAGTATAAATGCAATAAACTGGATTATTATCATCATTGCATCTCTTACATGCAAGTAATACTCATTTGCGATATTAAGACACAGAGGACACACACACAATGTATTGTGGGTCGAGTTTAAGTGATGGCAATGTTCGGCATGGGGTACAAAATATAATTGGACAGTATTTTCGATATTATAAAGCTGTTTAAGCTTTGAGTGATCATGATGGTGATTGTGATGAGAGCAGATTTCATAATGTAGTCTGCAATCTAGGTCTGAATCCTAGATGACAAGTCTGGGTACTTGAAATTTCACGAGGTGATTATTGTGTTGCTGCTTATGATGCAGAGATTGGTTGAATTTTCTTTGATAACTATATTCATATTCACTGTTGCGTTGTTTTCGTTACCTAGACGTTTCCCCGCGTATAGTTTATAACGTCCCCCGTATTAAATAGCGTAGATATGAGCGTTGGATTCATTGTGTTGTGTATAACATCTTAGGTTCTGATGGTGTTGGAAGTAATGGTGGCTAAGGGATCATTGTCTTTAACAATAAGGTTGTGGATATTCTCGAAAATCTTCTCTCCAGGGAGAACAATGTATCTGGCTGGAAGCACTTCTTTCACTGCTCCCATCATGAAAATAGCCTCTGTATTCTATTCAGGAAGCCTGCTGTGCAGGTGATATGTTTCGGCAAAAAAGATACCCATGTGTTTTATTCATCAGCATTTGTCTACTGGATTGAAAGACTTTAACATCCTTTCCTCTGCAATCGATGATAAAATGAACTCGGTATTTAAGCTTGAAAAACTGGTTATTAAATATTTTCTTCATCGATTAAAGCATTACTCGAAATTCTATAAGAACTTTGTGCTTACTTAATTTTTAATATCCAGATCACAGTTTTCCTTTTTTGTGATAATAACTGTATTGCTGGAACACAGAAACAGTTTTTCAAGATAAACCTGTGAACCGGTACCATCAACAGCCTGGTTAACAAAGAAGTCAATAAGGAAATCTGATTTCAGAATCCACAGGTAGAAGAGTCCTCGAAACCTGTCAAGAACGTAGGATCTTCCGACAGTATCATAACAACATGGATTTACAGTACCTACAAGATGAAGAATTAAACACGTGCATCACCTGGGTACCTTATTTGAAGACGTTTCGCCAATAAATGGATTTATCAATTCGAATCCGAGGTTATTTGAAGGAAATAAAACTAGAGAAAGTAAAAGATGAGGTGATCAGTCCCACAGTCTTGCTCAACTATACACCATCCACTGTATTCTACGTTTAGTCCTGCGGGGCTGAGAAACTGATGACATACCTTTTACTGTCTTATTTCAGTACCTTCATTTAACCTCTGTAATGAACTGACAAGGTTTGGGGAAACATTGTCAAATGAAAATATCCAGCCGTGTTTCCATCATCTTTCTTATATTTTCTTTTAGCTAAATTGAGTGATATGACTGTGTTTTGTCTTCTTTTCCAGTTTAAGTATAAGTTATTCCTATGGTTACTAAAATTGTCCTCTTTGACCGGGAATAGGTAGGGAAGAAGAGTTGAAGGGTAATGGGACGGGACGGTAAATGAAGAGGGAAGAGGAAAGGGATAGGGAATGGGGAGAAGTGAAGAGTCCGAGTCCCAGAGAAATTTAATCATTCTGTTCAGGTCTGCGTGAAACTTGCCGAGGAGATTATCAGGCGAGTTTGCTGGTGGCGAGAAAAGAATTTAAGCATCAGGAGAGGATTCTCTTTTTTTCTCTCTCTCTCTCTCTCTCTCTCTCTCTCTCTCTCTCTCTCTCTCTCTCTCTTTCTCTTTCCCTCAGCTTTGCTGGTTCTTGTCCATGTTCCGTATAATTCTCAGTTGAATAAATCTACCACTGAAGACGTGTTCATAATATATAATGAGTGTTTGTGTGTATATATATATTTTTTTTATTATTTTTTTTATTATCACACTGGCCGATTCCCACCAAGGCAGGGTGGCCCGAAAAAGAAAAACTTTCACCATCATTCACTCCATCACTGTCTTGCCAGAAGGGTGCTTTACACTACAGTTTTTAAACTGCAACATTAACACCCCTCCTTCAGAGAGCAGGCACTGTACTTCCCATCTCCAGGACTCAAGTCCGGCCTGCCGGTTTCCCTGAACCCCTTCATAAATGTTACTTTGCTCACACTCCAACAGCACGTCAAGCATTAAAAACCATTCGTATCCATTCACTCCTATCAAACACGCTCACACACGCCTGCTGGAAGTCCAAGCCCCTCGCACACAAAACCTCCTTTACCCCCTCCCTCCAACCTTTCCTAGGCCGACCCCTACCCCGCCTTCCTTCCACTACAGACTGATACACTCTTGAAGTCATTCTGTTTCGCTCCATTCTCTCTACATGTCCGAACCACCTCAACAACCCTTCCTCAGCCCTCTGGACAACAGTTTTGGAAATCCCGCACCTCCTCCTAACTTCCAAACTTCCACTGCCTCCAGCCTTCTCCTCGCTGCAACATTCATCACCCATGCTTCACACCCATATAAGAGTGTTGGTAAAACTATACTCTCATACATTCCCCTCTTTGCCTCCAAGGACAAAGTTCTTTGTCTCCACAGACTCCTAAGTGCACCACTCACCCTTTTCCCCTCATCAATTCTATGATTCACCTCATCCTTCATAGACCCATCCGCTGACACGTCCACTCCCAAATATCTGAATACATTCACCTCCTCCATACTCTCTCCCTCCAATCTGATATCCAATCTTTCATCACCTAATATTTTTGTTATTCCCATAACCTTACTCTTTCCTGTATTCACTTTAATTTTCTTCTTTTGCACACCCTACCAAATTCATCCACCAATCTCTGCAACTTCTCTTCAGAATCTCCCAAGAGCACAGTGTCATCAGCAAAGAGCAGCTGTGACAACTCCCACTTTATGTGTGATTCCTTATCTTTTAACTCCACGCCTCTTGCCAAGACCCTCGCATTTACTTCTCTCACAATCCCATCTACAAATATATTAAACAACCACGGTGACATCACACATCCTTGTCTAAGGCCTACTTTTACTGGGAAATAATCTCCCTATTTCCTATGTACTCTAACTTGAGCCTCACTATCCTCGTAAAAACTCTTCACTGCTTTCAGTAACCTACCTCCTACACCATACACCTGCAACATCTGCCACATTGCCCCCCTATCCACCCTGTCATACACCTTTTCCAAATCCATAAATGCCACAAAGACCTCTTTAGCCTTATCTAAATACTGTTCACTTATATGTTTCACTGTAAACACCTGGTCCACACACCCCCTACCTTTCCTAAAGCCTCCTTTTTCATCTGCTGTCCTATATATATCCTATCATATGCTATCCTATATATATAAATATATATACATATATATATATATAAATATATATACATATATATATAAATATATATGTATATATAATATGTATATATAATATGTATATATATATGTATATATATATACATATATATATATACATATATATATATATATATATATATATATATATATATATACATGCAATAAGATCACAGTAAACAGGTGATTTTAAAATATACAAAACAACTACTGTGAAAGAGAAGTGAAATTCCAAGCGCTTTCGTGACTACTCACAGTTCTCAGTTCCTTGACAATGTGAGTAGTCACGAAAGCGCTTGGAATTTCACTACTCTTTTACAGTGGTTGTTTCGCATATATATACATATAAATACATATATATATATATATATATATATATATATATATATATATATATATATATATATATATATAAATTATTAATGATTGAGTGAAAAATTTGTTAATTGCAAAGATTAAAAATATTAAGTAGTACGTGTTTTCAAAATGTATTAGAAATACGTTTCAAAATACTCTAAAAGTTTAATAACTTGAAACATATTTTGACAAAAATCCTAAAACTTTCAAATTTATTCAAATGTGTAACTTTTGTTCATCCTCATCGGTGTCGCCTGTTGCTTTCGTATTCTAATTATTTTTCTCTTCTCTCCCTCTTCTTTCCTTGTCCCTTTCGTCTTTCTCTTCGTCTCCTGCCTTTTCCTCGTCCTTCGTTCTATCAATTTTCCTCCCATTCTCTTTATTTGATTCTCCTCCTGTTCTACTCCAGTTATCTTCTCTTTTCTCCTCCCATTATCCCCCTATTCTCCCTCTTCCATTATTCTCCAATTCTTCTCCTCCCATTCTCATCCCCTTGTGTCATTCTCCTGGCATTCTCTATCTCTTCCCATTCTCATCCCCTTGTGTTATTTTCTTCCTCCCATTCTCTATGTCTTACCATTCTCACTCCCTTGTGTCATTCTCTTCCTCCCATTCTCTTTCTGTTCCCATCCTCATCCCCTTGTATAATTCTCCTCCTCCCATTCTCTTTCTCCTCCCAAGCTCCCTATCACTTTTTCCTTACTCATGGAGTGAGCGAAATATTCAGGAAGAAACAACCTGGTGACCGCCCGGAAAATGACTCTAAAACTTCGTGTGCCGATTTCTTTCGTCGCTCCTCAAAATGGAAGACCAAATGAAACAATTTAGGAGCCTGTGTAAATCTTTTCACAGAGGAACTGTGGAGGTGTTTTAACGAGGAAAAACATGTGATTTAGATTTATTACGGGGATGGGAAACAAACGTATGTGTGTGTGTGTGTGTGTGTGTGTGTGTGTGTGTGTGTGTGTGTGTGTGTGTGTGTGTGTGTGTATGTGTGTGTGTGTGTTTGTTGGGAAGGGATGGACGGGGTCACATTCATGTTTCTGGATTAACGTATTTCAGGTTGCAAGAGTCAAATAACAATTCCCTCACATCTTCTTAACCTGATGCTATTGGATTCACAAATTTTGTGTGGTAGTGGAACCTGTTGTATCAAACTTTTAACTGTGAATGGCATTTATTTCCACCACTTCATGTGAGTCATTCCATCTCTGAAGCTACATAAGTTTTTCTTCACGCTGTTACAAATAATCTGTCTCTTCAACTACCCGCTATGTTCCAGATCCCGCCTTTCAGATAGCCTCTTCCTATCTGAACTGTCAATTCCTCTGAATATAATCTACATTGTTATTATGTCTCCCCTAGTTCATGCTTCCTCCTAGATCATCAGGGTCATGTAAATTATTCTCTCCTCTTAGAACAATCTTCTTATCAGGTGTAGGCTCCAGGCAGATGTACCATACTCTATAGTGTAGGCCTGCCATATATTGTGTATTGTGTACTACAAGATGTGTTGCTGAATTTCTTAGAAGTTCTTCTCAGGTCAGTTGACAGTGTTTATGGCGCTTACAGCTCCTTTCTTGTTGCTCTTTGGATATCTCATTAAACTTTTTCAATTATAACCTCTTCCTATTTCATATTTTCATTTAACAGCTCATTTTCAAACATTCTTAGTCTTGATCCTTTTCTCCTCCTCGTTCCCTTCCTTCTCCCCATCCCCCTCCACCTCCTTCTTCTCCTCCTCCTCCTCCACCAACGCTAGCATCAATCATGAAAGATAAATATTCAAGACAATCTTTCCTTTCAGTGACTTGATTGATGGCTGTCTCTTTTTTCTCTCTCCTGCTATTTATTCCCCCACGCTAACAAGAGCATTTTCCCCAATTACCTTGACAAGGGATTCGTAGTTCGTGTTGCCCGTCTGGATACATGATTTTTCGTTTTTGCTTTTTTTTTTTCATTTGGTTGTTCTTTGTCCTTAAAAATGCCGGAAAACAAGAATTTCCTTACGAATTTATGAGGCGTCCACAAAGAAGTGATGCACCTGAATAAATGTATTGCTTGTGCAAGTATGACTAGCCGAGGCTCGAACCCATGTTATTTTCGCCCGCCTTATGGTGAGCAAAAATCACACGACGCTGTAACCCACAGGACCATCCAATACTACAAAGATCACGCACCCAGCAGAGCTAGGTGTTGTACAGTGATCCGAGGATATTCGATGGCGTGAGTGCCTCACAGTTAATTTCATTCTACTCCACAAGCAGTATATACCATATTGTAACCATAAAGAGTGGTATTTAATCAATAACAAAACCATTGAATGTTATCGGATCACGGTACAACACCTAGCTCTGCTGGGTACGTGATCTTTGTAGGATTGGGTGGTCCTGTGGGTTAGAGCGTCATGTGATTTTCGCTCACCATGAGGCGAGCCAAAACAACATGGGTTCGAGCCTTCGGCTAGTCGCAGCGTTGTTATTGATTAAATACCACTCGTTCGTGGTTACAATACAATATATATATATATATATATATATATATATATATATATATATATATATATATATATATATATATATATATATATATATATGCAATAAGATCACAGTAAGCAGGTGATTTCAGAATATGCAAAACAACCACTGTGAAAGAATAGAGAAGTTCCAAGCGCTTTCGTGACTACTCACATTATCAAGGAACATTGTTCCTTGATAATGTGAGTGGTCACGAAAGCGCTTGGAACTTCTCTATTCTTTCACAGTGGTTGTTTTGCATATATATATATATATATATATATATATATATATATATATATATATATATATATATATATATATATATATATAAATTTGGAGAAAATTTCAATAAAAGCAAGAGTACAAACATAAAAAAATCTTCCACGCTGAAAAATCAAGCAGGAAAAGTGAGCTGTTTTCCTGTGCTTACACACACACATCTCCAGAGGAATGAAGGAATGTGTATAACTGGAAAGCGAGCAGCTTTCATGTTTATTTGTCACTGTTGTATTTTATTATGTATAAACCTGTATGCATTCGTATAAATAAACAGGGGAACAATGCAGGCACACAAGAACAGTGAAGGCAAGTTTTAAATATTTCTCCGCTGCTTGTAATCTATTCACAAATATCTAGATGAAATATTTCACAATTTTTTACTGTGTAAACATGAAGGCTGTGATAAAGGGCTCGAGGCTCGAGACTTTTTCTTAATATTTTCACTCTTTCCTGAACCTTCACTTGACAAGAGACTTAAAAATAGCATTTAATCAGTTTAAAGTTAAGTTAGTTTTTTTTTTTTTTAGTATAATAGCCAGAGAGAATATACTGAGTAACGCCCTGTGCTCATGTCTTCCTGGGTAAAATAAGGAAATGATATTTTTAGACTCGATTTTGAGTTTTAATTTTTATTCATTATTTTAATAATAATAATAATAATTATTATTATTATTATTATTATTATTATTATTATTATCGTCATTGTCATCATTATCAGCATCATCAGACTGGCTTGCTACTCTTACTGCACATATTAAGTACAAAGTAACATTTTCAACGTGCATACACACACACACACGCTTACACACACACACTTAAACACACAAACACACACACACACACACACACAAACATACACACACACACACACACACACACACACACACACACACACACACACACACACACACACACACAGCCACAGAGTAGTCAGTAAGTGGAATAGTTTGGGAAGCGATGTAGTGGAGGCAGGATCCATACATAGCTTTAAGCAGAGGTATGATAAAGCTCACGGCTCAGGGAGAGTGACCTAGTAGCGATCAGTGAAGAGGCGGAGCCAGGAGCTCGGACTCGACCCCCGCAACCTCAACTAGGTGAGTACAACTAGGTGAGTACACACACACACACACATGATGGAAGGGATAGACTCAGCAGTGTCCTTGTTCGCAGATAATGTGAAGTTAATGAGGAGAATTAAACCAGATGAGGATCAGGCAGGACTACAAAGAGACCTGGACAGGCTGAACGTATGGTCCAGCAGCTGGCTCCTCGAATTTAACCTCGCCAATTGCAAAGTCATGAAGATCGGGGAAGGGCAACGATAACCGCAGAGACAGTATAGACTAGGTGGAAAAAGACTGCAAACCTCACTCAAAGAAAAAGATCTTGGGGTGAGTATAATACCGAGCACGTCGCCGGAAGCACACATCAACTAGATAACTGACGCAGCATATGGGCGCCTGGCAAACCTGAGAATAGCGTTCCAATACCTCAGTAAGAAATCGTTCAAGACTCAGTACACGGTGTACGTCAGGCCCATACTGGAGTATGCAGCACTAGTTTGGAGCCCACACCTGGTCAAGAAAGTCAAGAAATTAGAGAAAGTGCAAAAGCTTGCAACAAGGCTAGTTCCAGAGCTAAGGGAAATGTCGTATAAAGAAAGGTTAAGGGAAATCGGCCTGAAGACACTGGAGGACAGGAGGGTTAGGGGAGACATGATAGCGACATACAAAATACTGCGAGGAATAGATAAGGTAAACAGAGACAAGATGTTCCAGAGAAGGGACACAGAAACAAGGGGTCACAATTGGAAGCTAAAGACTCAGATGAGTCAAAGGTATGTTAGGAAGTATTTCTTCAGTCAGAGAGTTGTCAGGAAGTGGAATAGTTTGGCAAGTGAAGAAGTGGAGGCAGGAGCCATATATAGTTTTAAGACGAGGTATGATAAAGCTCATGGAGCAGGGAAAGAGAAGACATAGTAGAGACCAGTGAAAAGGCGGGGCCAGGAGCTAGGTATCGACCCTTGCAACCACAAATAGGTTAGTACAAATAGGTGAGTACACATACACACACACACACACACACACACACACACACACACACACACACACACACACACACACACACACACACACACACACACACACACACAGGTCAGGTGAGGTATCCCGTGCAGACGTGGGGGCACAAGGCTCCGAGAACCTTAGTGTTTTAAGACGTGCAACAACTGCTAGCAGTAATCAGTGGTAGTGACAATGTCAGTGAACAATCCTCCGAGTGATAACCAGAGTTATTAGTTAAAACAAGTCCAGAGGAAGCCTGGAATCAGTAATATTTCAAAGTGACAAACCGTTGTGGGTCTACTAGGCGCTGTTGCCACACAGATTCAAATATACAAAGATCAAAGCGAGTGTGGAAGCGGGAGTTCAAGAATTACCAGCGTTTGGTTAACAAGTGTAATGTGGGGCACCATACAGTGAGAGGGAAAAAGGTAAAAAAAAAAAGAGAAAAGAAAAATAAAATATACAACAAGGGAAGGTGGCAGTCGTAGGCCTGCTGAGGCAGTGACGTCACAACAAGTTGTGTGCCATTATACATATAAAGTGAAGTGTATATAAGTGTATACTATCATAAGTGAAAAGTGATATCGTGTGATGAACGCGGGATGTATGAGCATATATGGTTATAAACATCACGGGTGAAGGATCTCCAAAATAGTGATAGAAGGCCTAAGTATGACGACTACGTCATCAGCATCTGGCAACTTGTCACCGCACCGCGCAGAGCAAGTACTCACTCACCTATTGTGGTTTGCATGTTGCATCCTGGCGTCTGGCCTTGCATCACTGTCAGATACTGGTCACTCACTCCTGCAAGCTATTACCAGAATTAGTGTAGAAATAGCATAGTTAAAGTGAAGATAGTGTTGAGGACAGTGTGAGGACAGCAGACTAGCGAGGGGTAACGTAGGGGTAAGGCAGTGTTTTTACCTGTAGTTATTAGCAGTAAGAATACTTAGGAAGCTAGGAAGTCCTCTCTAAATGTGAACAAGGAATAGGATAATAACCAGCAATAACTGATACTTAAATCCAGAATGGGCAATAAGTGGAGAGAGTAGCATTACTCGGAAAGATAGCTGAGACTAAATTTGAGCCTACACAACAGAGAGGTATAACGGATCTTTCAATCACACCACCTACCCCCCCTAACCATCCCTACCTCACACACACACACACACACACACACACACACACACACAAGGGTAGACACTCATAGAAGCTTTAGACCCTAGTAGCAAGTTCCGCTTTTTATAACCCAGAATTACTGGTATGTATTAGCAGTATCTCCCCCTCACACCTCCCCCACACACACGAACACACACATATACACACATACACACACATACACACACACACCTGCACTAGGACAATATGGTAACTAACTAGGCGAATACACACACACACACACACACACACACACACACACACACACACACACACACACACACACACACACACACACACACACACACACACACACACACACACACACACATGCACACACACACACATACACAAGCACATATACACTTGACACAAACACGTACCCCCCTCCCCTAACCACCTCTCCCCTTTCCCTAACCACCTCACCTTAGCCACCTACCCCTCCCCCAAACCATCTAACCCCTCCCCCATACCATCTAACCCTCTCCCCCAACTACCTCCCCCATCCAATAACCACCCTCCCCCTCCCCTATAACCATCCATCCCCTCTCTCTCTCAAGCACATACTCCCTCCTCCCCTAACCACCTCTCCCCCTTCCCTAACCACCTCACCCTAGCCACCTACCCCTCCCCCAAACCATCTAACCCCTCCCCCAAACCATCTAACTCCCTCCCCCAACTACCTCTCCCTCTCCAATAACCATCCTCCCCCTTCACATAACCATCCATCCCCTCTCCCCAACCATCTATTCCCCTCCCCCTAACCACCCCTCCCCCTTCCTTCTGTGGAGCAACGGGGGAACCTAGAACTAGGATGAGAACAAGGGGCTCGAAGGACGAATCTGGGGGGGAGGACTGGGAAGCAGAGCTCAAAAAAAGGGAGGAAGACTGGGGAAGGAGACTAGAAGAGCTGGCAAGGAAGATGGAAGAGAGGTTAGAAGCAGAATGCAGAAGGTGGAAGCAACATGCCACAACAGCAGAAAACAAGATAAAGAGATTAGAAGAGGAGCTGAGACATCTGAAACAGCATAGAGACAAAGATATTACAGAAGTAGCATCGGCAATGGCTACATCAGACACAGACAACGGGTCTGAAGGGAGCATGGAAACTAAACTGTATGCAGAGGTCCTGTCAAACCCACATGGGGCCAAAACAAAGACAGGGAGCACACTAGGACAAAATGTGAGGTTGGAAGACATTGAAGGAACTAGGACATGTGCAGGGACCTTACCAGACACCTGTGGGGGCCAGGAACAGGTGAGCAGGAAGGAGAAACCAAGGAGCATAGGGGCCATAGCTAGGGAAGGGACTGAAGGAAGGAACACTCCACGGGAAGGAACTAAAACACATCAGAGGATGCAATGGGAGTCACAGTGGGAGGTGGAAAGGGAGAGATCAGTGTTTGTCTATGGGCTAGACGAAGCTAAAGGGGAAACTTATGAGGAAAGAAAGCAGGAGGAGAAAAAAGCGATTGAAGGTATCATGAAGGTGATAGGCGAGGGGGAAATGACCCAGGTGGCAAATTTTCGGAGAATCGGGTGGTTCACAAAGAAAAGGAATCGGCCTCTCAAAGTAATTTTCAAGGCAGAATCAACCCGAACCATGATCCTGCAGGAGAAAGCACGGCTGAGAGGCAGGCAGGAGTTCATGAGTGTGTACCTCGATCGAGACAGAACACAGGAGGAAAGGAAGACGATGAAAGAGAGAGTTCAGAAACGAAAGGAGAAATGGGAGGAAATGAAAAAGGAGAGCAGAATAACCCAGGAACAAGTGGAAGGACAAGCACACCCCCCAGAAACACCTGCAGAAGGACCCCAGCCACGACACCCCCAAGGCAACTGAACAATCCAAACCAACCATCACACACCGATCCCTCTGTTCCCACCCCCCGCACCACAGTTACAGTATTAGAACAGAAGTTGAAGGTTTGGTACACAAATGCAGATGGATTAACGAATAAACATGAGGAATGGCAAGAAAGAATCAATGAGAAGTCCCCAGACATCATAGCAGTTACAGAAACAAAACTCACGGGGACAATAACAGATGCAATCTTCCCACCAGGATACCAGATCATGAGGAAAGATAGAAGGGGCAGAGGGGGAGGTGGGGTTGCTCTGCTAGTAAAAAACAGATGGAAATTCGAGAAAATGGAAGGCATAGATGAGATGGGAGAAAGAGACTACATAGTAGGTACACTTCAGTCTGGGGAACACAAGGTGGTCATTGCAGTGATGTATAATCCACCACAGAACTGCAGGAGGCCAAGAGAGGAATATGAAGAGAGCAACAGAGCAATGGTGGACACACTTGCTGAGGTGGCAAGAAGAGCTCACTCCAGCAGAGCAAAGTTGCTGGTTATGGGGGATTTCAACCACAGGGAGATTGACTGGGAAAACCTGGAGCCACATGGGGGTCCCGAAACATGGAGAGCCAAGATGATGGACGTGGTGCTGGAAAACCTCATGCACCAACATGTTAAGGACACTACCAGAGTGAGAGGGGAGGATGAACCAGCAAGATTGGACCTTGTGTTCACCCTGGGCAGTTCAGACATTGAGGACATCACGTATGAGAGTCCCCTAGGAGCTAGCGACCACGTGGTTCTGTGCTTTGAATATATAGTAGAGCTGCAAGTGGAGAGAGTAACAGGAGTTGAATGGGAAAAGCCTGACTATAAAAGAGGGGACTACATAGGGTTGAGGAACTTCCTGCAGGAGGTCCCGTGGGACAGAGAACTGGCAGGAAAGCCAGTAAATGAAATGATGGAATATGTAACAACAAAATGCAAGGAGGCAGTGGAAAGGTTTATTCCCAAGGGCAACAGAAACAACGGGAAGACCAGAACGAGCCCCTGGTTTACCCGACGGTGTAAGGAGGCAAAAACAAAGTGCAATAGAGAATGGAAAAAGTACAGAAGGCAGAGAACACACGAAAATAGGGAGATCAGTCGCAGAGCCAGGAACGAGTACGCACAGGTAAGGAGGGAGGCCCAGCGACAGTATGAAAATGACATAGCATCGAAAATCAAGACTGACCCGAAACTGTTGTATAGCCACATCAGGAGGAAGACAACAGTCAAAGACCAGGTGATCAGATTAAGGACAGAAGGGGGAGAACTCACAAGAAATGACCAGGAGGTATGTGAGGAGCTAAACAGGAGATTTAAGGAAGTTTTTACAGTAGAGACAGGAAGGGCTGTGGGAAGTCAGCACAGAAGGGAACATCAAGAGGGAATATACCACCAAGTGTTGGATGACATACGAACAACCGAGGAGGAGGTGAAGAAGCTGCTAAGTGACCTTGATACCTCAAAGGCGATGGGACCGGACAACATCTCCCCATGGGTCCTTAGAGAAGGAGCAGAGATGCTGTGCGTGCCTCTAACCACAATCTTCAACACATCCCTTGAAACTGGGCAACTACCTGAGAAATGGAAGACAGCAAATGTAGTCCCCATATTTAAGAAAGGAAACAGAAACGAGGCGCTAAACTACAGACCTGTGTCTCTGACATGTATTGTGTGCAAAGTCATGGAGAAGATTATCAGGAGGAGAGTGGTCGAACACCTGGAACGGAACAAGATTATAAATGAAAACCAGCATGGGTTCATGGAAGGCAAATCTTGTATCACAAACCTCCTGGAGTTTTATGACAAGGTAACAGAAGTAAGACACGAGAGAGAGGGGTGGGTTGATTGCGTTTTCCTAGACTGCAGGAAGGCCTTTGACACAGTTCCCCACAAGAGATTAGTGCAGAAGCTGGAGGATCAGGCGCATGTAACAGGGAGGGCACTGCAATGGATCAGGGAATACCTGACAGGGAGGCAGCAACGAGTCATGGTACGTGAAGAGGTATCACAGTGGGCGCCTGTGACGAGCGGGGTCCCACAGGGGTCAGTTCTAGGGCCAGTGCTATTTTTGATATATGCGAACGACATGATGGAAGGAATAGACTCTGAAGTGTCCCTATTCGCAGATGATGTGAAGTTGATGAGAAGAATTAAATCGGATGAGGATGAGGCAGGACTGCAAAGAGACCTGGACAGGCTGGACATGTGGTCCAGAAACTGGCTTCTCGAATTCAATCCTGCCAAATGCAAAGTCATGAAGATTGGGGAGGGGCAAAGAAGACCGCAGACAGAGTATAGGCTAGGTGGACAAAGACTACAGACCTCACTCAGGGAGAAAGACCTCGGGGTGACCATAACACCGAGCACGTCACCGGAGGCACACATCAACCAAATAACTGCTGCAGCATACGGGCGCCTGGCAAACCTGAGAATAGCGTTCCGATACCTTAATAAGGAATCGTTCAAGACACTGTACACTGTGTATGTTAGGCCCATACTGGAGTATGCAGCACCAGTCTGGAACCCACACCTGGTCAAGCACGTCAAGAAGTTAGAGAAAGTACAAAGGTTTGCAACAAGGCTAGTCCCAGAGCTCAGGGGAATGTCGTACGAGGAAAGGTTGAGGGAAATCGGACTGACGACACTGGAGGACAGAAGGGTCAGGGGAGACATGATAACGACATACAAGATACTGCGGGGAATAGACAAGGTGGACAGAGATAGGATGTTCCAGAGAGGGGACACAGGAACAAGGGGTCACAACTGGAAGCTGAAGACTCAGACGAGTCACAGGGACGTTAGGAAGTATTTCTTCAGTCATAGAGTCGTCAGGAAGTGGAATAGCCTAGCAAGTGAAGTAGTGGAGGCAGGAACCATACATAGTTTTAAGAAGAGGTATGATAAAGCTCAGGAAGCAGAGAGAGAGAGGACCTAGTAGCAATCAGTGAAGAGGCGGGGCCAGGGGCTGAGTCTCGACCCCTGCAACCACAATTAGGTGAGTACAATTAGGTGAGTACACACACACACACACACACACACACACTCATACACACACACACACACGAATACACACACACAAACACACACAAACACACAAACACACACTTACCAATGTTTACTCACCGACTTGTGTGACGTCCGAGAGAATAACAGACGCTCCCACCTCTTACTGTCTGAGACACTAGCAGACGCTCCCACCTCTTACTGTCTGAGACACTAGCAGACGCTCCCACCTCTTACTGTCTGAGACACTAGCAGACGCTCCCACCTCTTAATGTCTGAGACATTAGCAGACGTTCCCACCTCTTAACGTCCGAGAGAATAACAGACGTTCCCACCTCTTAATTTAACGTCCGAGAGAATAACAGACGCTCCCACTTCTTAACGTCGAAGAGACTAGCAGACGCTCCCACCTCTTAATGCCCGAGAGACTAGCAGATGCTCCCACCTCCTAACGTCTGAGAGACAAGCAGAAACTCTCAACTATTAACGTCCGAGAGACTAGCCCATCTCTAAACGTCCGAGAGACTAGCCCATCTCTAAACGTCAGAGAGACTAGCCCATCTCTAAACGTCCGAGAGACTAGCCCATCTCTAAACGTCCGAGAGACTAGCCCATCTCTAAACGTCAGAGAGACTAACAGACGCTCCCACCTTTTAACTGCAAAAACTGGGCAGTATTTTCCGATTCCTGATCTCATTGGTCTTTTAAATCATTCTTCTGAAACTGTTTGGAGTTTATAAACTGTCATCACCATGACGTGGATGAACAGATTCTCTTGTAATTATGACGGCTCTCACAGTCTAACTTACCCTGTCTCTGATACAGCAGCGTACTGACAACAATAATAAATACCTCTGTTAGCAACGGAAAAGAAATTCAATAATAGCTATAGAACGTGGATAACTGCCTTGAAAGCCTTGAAAATTCTATATCATAAATAATTTTCCTTGGAGATTTCAACTTTCCAAATGTTAAATGGAAAGTTCATTCTTCTTCCTTCCTTACCATATAATTCTGAGGAAAAAATTCTATCATCATAATGGCTGTTTTGTATTCTTAGCTTCCATCTATGTCTTCTCACCCCATTGAATAGCATTTATGACCTATTAATCTTCAATAGCAGATTGTTTAGTATAAAATGGATAAAACATATCATGGGCTAATCCTGCATAAAGTTTATTGTACCCTGTGCAATAACTAGAAAATACAGTTTCTGCTCAACTTTTAGTGTTAGCGTAGCATCTTTGAGGCTCCAGGCTAATGTGCTTGTGTATTTTAGGATATGAATGTCTTTGGTCCCACTAAAAGATTTCAATTAGATTTTGTTTGTCCTAATTTACCGTTTTTATTGAATAAATTTGGATATTAGTTTCTGTACGATGAATTGTGAATTTTCTCTTTCTCTGCAAATCTCCGAATCTTTCCCTCTGCCCAACTGAAATAGCTTGTAGTAAGGAAAAAAATGAATGGGGTTATCGAATACGGGGATTCTTATCTCGGATTTCGCAGCGACCGAAATTCATTTTATTTCTCCAGTTTCTGATCATGTTTTTCTTATGTGGACTCCACACTGGCACTGTAATTTTTGTACAAAAGGCCTTTAAAACTTTGTATACAATGTTCTGAAGAGGACTTCATTAAAGCTAATTTCTACGATTTACTAGTATCAGGTGCACTGCTTATGTTATGAGATTTATGAGTTTATACATTTTATGGACTTTTTCTTGTCTTCATTCACTCTTTCCGATTTGCATGACTTAGCACTTGTCTGTATTAAACTCTAGTAGTCAATAGTCTGACTACTCCATTAGTGTTCTTTGTCTTTTCATTAATTTGATGTCAATCGCAATTTTGGAAACAAAGGATTTGATCTTGATCTTTTGCGACATATCATTTACGAATATTAAGAGAGGCAAAGTCCCTAGAACCAATCCTTAGGGACCCCTATTTATTATTCTCTCATTTATTGTGTGTGTCAAAGAAAGTAGGATCAAGTATGATGCTATTCTGGGATGGATAGTGCCGGAAATATAGAGAAAGAGAAATAAGAAATATAAATGACGATAACATAAGTATACCTGGAACAGGTAGCATAACACCTTCCGGTCAATTTCCAGGTAGTCTGCTGGGAAATCTTAAACTACAGTTCCTGGAGAGGCTACAGATTCCGACTCAGACTGCCGACACGAATGAAGATGAATGAACAATCACATTGTCTCGCTGGCAGACTTGCTCGGAAATTAAATACGAAATGAAGAATACTGTACAAATCCTAATATTAATATTATTACCACTACCCGCAATGCATGCTATTTATGTACTGGCACACTTGTCTGTGTTCTTACTTGCTTAACGTTTCTTCAGGTGTTCGTTGCATAGAGTAAATGCTATAAAATTATTTTTTTATTTACTGAACTGTTTATTCATTTAGCTTTCATAAATTATTTCTTGAACAACTTATCTTTGAGAGAAACGTTGTGTAATAAGTTTTTTTCTACCGTACCTTTTCATTCTTCTACTTGTCGGTATTTTGCATTCTAACTCGGAAATTAAGTTTTAATTACAACTGTGGTGGTCATACAGCTCCTACGAAAAAAGACGTAATCACATTTGACTCATGAAAAAGGGAGAGTACCTCTAGTTCCTTGGAATAAGAACATTCATCGGCATCAAGACACCGCTATTAAAGGGTAGAGGAAGGAGTCACTGAAGACGTCAGAATAGTGAGAAGATTGATGTGAAGTTCCAAAGAAGTCAGGTCTATGACCCAAAATGTTTTGAATAATTTATTTTTATTTTATTATCACACCGGCCGATTCCCACCAAGGCAGGGTGGCCCGAAAAAGAAAAACTTTCACCATCATTCACTCCATCACTGTCTTGCCAGAAGGGTGCTTTACACTACAGTTTTTAAACTGCAACATTAACACCCCTCCTTCAGAGTGCAGGCACTGTACTTCCCATCTCCATGACTCAAGTCCGGCCTGCCGGTTTCCCTGAATCCCTTCATAAATGTTACTTTGCTCACACTCCAACAGCACGTCAAGTATTAAAAACCATAAATGTTTTTAATATGTATAGACGATGGGGCCATACTTACACATAATACAAAACTAATGGCAAGACCTAAGAAAATATGAAAAAGATATGATATAATAATATATGAAATGATATGAGAGGTCAGAAGGTATAAGAAACACTGAAATGGAAGCAACTTTGAAGGTGATAGCAGAGAACATGTGCAAGTCAAGGGTTAATGTTGACAAGATTCATGCTAGAGAAACAAACATAAACGATTCCAGATCGCATCACGCCACACACACACACACACACACACACACACACACACACACACACGACGTAAAACAACAAACACTGGGTGAAAGTTATAGTCTCATTTTACGACCGCATCAACACACCCAATACGGCAATTACCCGAGACCGGACTATCCAATGAGCCTCTTCACCAAGTCACAGCAGCAGCAGCCACCCACTGAATAGTTTACGTCGCCCTTAAAAAAAAACCCTAGTGGAACAGATGACCCTCGAAATTACTTGACACTCTGACTTAATGCATTTTGCAAGGTTTTGTATTTATTTATTATTTTTAAAATTTAGTTTTCTTTTGGATGCAGTTTTCACCATTTAGTTCTGGTCAATATATGCTTCTTTTTCTATTTCTTTGTCTGTTGTCTTCACAATTGCTGTGACACAGTGAGTGATACTACAATCATCTACCGGTTTCAAAATTTCCCTAATAGACAAAAAACAGGTTTCGCTGCTGTGTTTGCAAACACCATTTGACACCAATGAAGCTCCGGACAAATTCCTGATACATGTGAACCCCAGAGAGCGAAGCAATCCGGTTTTCATTTTGTTTTGTCAAACTGACAGATGTGTCCATACTGCAACATAAACCGTAGCTTGTCAAATTATGCTAAATGTTACAGTTTTAATTTTTGTTAATTGTCTCGTAAAGGCAATGAGAAAAATAAGAACATCATAGAGTTGTCAGGAAGTAGAATAGTCAGGAAAGGGGCGTAGTGGAGGCAGGATCCATACGTAGTTTTAAGATGAGGTATGATACAGCTCGTGGAGCAGGGAGAGAATGGACCTAGTAGCGACCAGTGAAGAAGCGGGGCCAGGAGCTATGAATCGACCCCTGCAACCAATATTGGGTGAATACACACACACACACACACACACACACACACACACACACACACACACATACATACACACGCAGCATCTAAAACTCGATCCTCATTATTTTTAACAACGAGCATGGTGGAATATAGATTTCATTCGTTGAAAGTAATAATAATAATAATAATAATATTGTTATAATAATAATAATAATAATAATAATAATTGTCATTATTGTTATTATTATTATTACTATTATTATTATTATTGTTGTTGTTGTTGTTGTTGTTGTTGTTGTTGTTGTTGTTGTCGTCGATGTGGTAGTAGATGCTCTTCCTATACCATTAGCTTCTCTTCACCTCAGGGTAACAATTCCTTCCTCAGATAAATTGAGCCTCTCACTTTTGTTCTGCAAATGTATGTTATCAAGAAATTTAATCTGTATTGTGTTGCACTATTCTACATGCTCCTAGAGTGGACGTGTGTTGTGTTGCACCACTCTACATGTTGCTAGAGTGGACGTGTGTTGTGTTGCACTATTCTACATGCTCCTAGAGTGGACATGTATTGTGTTGCACCACTCTACATGTTACCAGAGTGGGCGTGTGTTGTGTTGCACTACTTTACATGCGATGCAAGTTTAGTTCTTTATTTTCAAATTGTGTTTTTTAATCTTTTTAAAGGCTCAACCATTTTCTGAATGGCATGCTTGTAGGTACCTCTCTCTCTCTCTCTCTCTCTCTCTCTCTCTCTCTCTCTCTCTCTCTCTCTCTCTCTCTCTCTCTCTCTCTCTCTCTCTCTTCTTTTCTCTCTCTCTCTCTCTCTTCTCCTCTCTCTCTCTCTCTCTCTCTCTCTCTCTCTCTCTCTCTCTCTCTCTCTCTCTCTCTCTCTCTCAAAAAGAAAAAATGGTTTTCATATACATTTTTGACGCTGTACTTAGCTTACTCAATAACGTATATCAGGATTTCAATGTCACTTTTCAGATTAATTCTGAATATAAGGACAGATATCTCATGAATATATCATACAAAAGATTATAACTACATTACAGGCTGATATTTATAATTATTTATGAGTGTATGATTAATATATACCGAACAGATTATGAATATAGTGAGGCTATATTATTAATAACTCTTAATAGCTCCAACGCTATATCACCACTACTGTTTAGGTAAGCATATATAAATAACAATAGTTATGCAATATAGCAACATAATTTCACAAAAGGGGAAGGCACAATAAACAGCATTGCAAAGATAATCGGATAACAGACCGCAACGGAGCCAGAGCACTAAACAGATAAAATCACAACCAACTGAGTACGAATGGTACATAGACAACAGGACACAATGGAGCTATAGCGTTAAATAGGTGACAAAATATAGCGGAGGTTTGAAAGGCAAAGAGGTGACAACGAACAAAGGCATAGTGGTAATAGGGAGGGGGAAGTTAAAAAAAATAAATTGCGAATATAGAGGTACTTGGGCAAAAGTCGACTAGTGGGCACAGATACTCGGATGAAGCAGTACCAAGCCTTGGTAAAGTTGAATCGTGAGCGAGACGTCGAATAAAGCCAGCTTAGAGTCGCGTGCAAATTTTGTGAAGAGTGAAGAAACATAGAAAGACTTCAGTAAAGATAGCTAACAGGTGTCCAAAGAGAGAGAATAAGAGCAACCGACACAGTGAGTAAAATAGTGACTGAGACACAGAGAAGTAACGACTGCCTGAAAGCAAGTCATCAAACGGGACGGAGAACGAGAAAACGAACGCAGCAAACCGAAACAGAGAAGAAACATAGGACCCTTGGAAGAGCCATTACAATCCTGTTATGTCTCATTTACCCACGTAACAGCCTGTTGCCTTCCTCTCGTTAATCCTATTTGAAGCAATTAAGTTCAAATATCAGACAATTCGACAGTTTAGGCCTCCTAGTTGCTGGTGGAGCCTTGTGGTAGTCTCTCCCTATTGTCTGTGTTAAGTAGAGTCTGCAGTCTTTATTGCTGAAGTTAAATACTTTACTATCATTAATAATAGTAGTACCAATACTACTGCTACTACTAAGGCTATCACTATTACTACCACCACTACTACTACTACTAATAATAATAATGACAATGATACCATTATTATTATTATTATTATTATTATTATTATTATTATTATTATTTTTATTATTATTTTATTGTTAATATTCTTATTTTGAATTGGAGAGTGGTTCAGAGAAGACTCACGAAAAGGTTCATATTGCTTGAGTCACAGCATAAGTATATGCAGTGGAGGCAGGCTCGAGGGAGATAAATGCTGGAATTATGCGAAAAAGTTTAAAGTGTGGACATTGTAGGAGAGAGGTGGGCACCAAGTTTGTTTATGAGCAAGATGAATGGTGCCTTGATGGTGCAGACCTTATACTGGGCGAAGACCAGATGTGTGTAGTAGACCTCATACTAGGCACAGACCAGATGTGTGTTATAGACCTCATACTAGAAGCAGAGCGCCTGTGTGCTAGCAGATCTTACATTGGGAGCAGAATAGATGTGCGCAGCAGACCTCGTATTGGGAGCAAACCGAACCGCAAACGTGCAGCAGACTCGCACACACACATACACAAGGAACAGACACGCAAGGACCAGATACATGAGTACATAAATAAGGAACAAGACTCATTCACACACACACGAAGAGCAGACACAAATGCATAGACACAAAGCAAACACAAGTGCACTGAATGTATATGGTATACGATACCGGAAAGCAGACAAGGAAGACACATGTCCAATAGTCAGGTATCTTTATTTCTTAACGTTTCGCCAGCACAGTGGGCTTCGTCAGTCAAATGCAGAAGCCGCGAATATGGGAACAGTAGAAGCAGTGAAGATGTAAAGATGATGTGATCAGTCTACCTGGAATCTACCCGGAGGGTATTCCGGGAATCAACGCCCCCGCGGCCCGGTCTACGACTAGGCCTCCCGGTGGATCAGGGCCTGATAAACCAGGCTGTTACTGCTGGCCGCACGTAGTCCAACGTACGAACCACAACCCGGCGGATCCGGCACCGACTTAGTATCTGTCCAGCTCCCTCTTGAAGGCATCCAGAGGCCTATTGGTAATTCCCCTTATGCATGATGGGGGGCTGTTGAACAGTCTTGGGCCCCGGACACTTATGGTGTTTCCTCTTAGTGTACCAATGGTGCCCTTACTTTCACTGAGGGTATCTTGCACCGCCTGCCCAGTCTTTTGCTTTAGTAGGGAGTGATTTCTGTGTGCAGATTCGGAACCATTCCTTCTAGGATTTTCCAAGTATGGATTAGGATATATCTCTCTCTCGCCTGCGTTCCAACGAGTACAAGTCAAGTGTTTCCCAATCTTCGAAAAGGTGTCTGAGATGGTCACTCCCTCAGCCTGGAGATGTTCAGCTTCACATGGTTGAACACTATGAAGACGAACACATGTCCAGGCTGAGGACTGACCACCTCAAACTACTTCACGATTGATGGATTGATCACATCATATTTACCTCTCCACTGCTGCTGGTGTCTCCATAATCGCCATATTTACGTTCGACTGATGAAGCCTATTGTGATAAATTAGACACATATGCACATCTTGGGTATCTTTTCAAGATTGATGGACTGAACACATCGACTCAAGGTTGAGGGACTGATTACCTCATTCTCCTCCTGTTCTTCAAGTTTCTCCTACGTATGGACTGATGAAGCCACTGTGTGGCGAAACGTTTCCTCAATAAAGATACCCAAGAGTTGCATATGTGTCTAATTTATCAACATGTCGGTTCTCTGAACCATTCATCTACAAAGAAGCCTATTGTGTTGACGAAGCGTTTCAGAATGTAGATACATAACTGCTGCACACGTGTCTTAATAACACAGAAAATGAGCACAAAAAAACGTTAACACATGTATACGTTCACAGGATGCATATACGTCTATGCATAGGATAAGGGCACATTCACACACAAGTGACTGATACACGATAGCACTACACATGCAAGTTTCTGAAAGTAGCACCACACAAAAAGTGACTGACACTAGTACCACACACACTAAAGTCAGCTACTAGCACCACACACAAAGTGGCTGACACTAGCACGACACATAGTTTTCTGACAATAGCAGTACACACACACTGACATGCTGGAAGCAGGAAGTGAACTGAAAGTGTAATTTGTTGATGCACTGGATGGCAAATTCCCTCAATATTTTTTATTTACTTTCCAGTAGGTTTTCATACCGGGACCGTCGATTTTTACTGCACATAGTAAAACTTGTTCCTCCGCATACAACACGCGAAAACTCTTTTATGAACATCGCGTGTTTTTTTTGCACAAATATGCAGCGCAACCTATGCAGGTAGTTTTAAATTCACCAGAGCTTCATATTCCGTCCCATGGGCGCAAAAGTTCCTTTGGGTTATTACATTCTGGTAAATTAGAAAGAGTTCATTTTAAAATAAACTTGATAAAAATATTATATGAAATAAGATGATTTTTTTTATTCCATGGGCAGTCTCTGTTTGATTGTCTGTATGATTGTATATCTCTCTTCGTTTGTCTGTCTGTTGCCACACACACACACACACACACACAGGATGTTCCAGGGAGGGGACACAGAAACAAGAGGCCACAATTGGAAGTTGAAGACACAAATGAGTCAGAGAGATAGTAGGAAGTATTTCTTCAGTCATAGAGTTGTAAGGCAGTGGAATAGCCTAGAAAATGACGTAGTGGAGGCAGGAACCATACACAGTTTTAAGACGAGGTTTGATAAAGCTCATGGAGCGGGGAGAGAGAGGGTCTAGTAGCAACCGGTGAAGAGGCGGGGCCAGGAGCTAGGACTCGACCCCTGCAACCACAAATAGGTGAGTACAAATAGGTGAGTACACACACGCAGACACACACACACACGCAGACACACGCAGACACACACACAGGCTAAGGAAGGAAGGAGGAGAGACAACAGGAAATGACCGGGAAGTATGTGAAGAACTCAACAAGAGATTCAAAGAAGTGTTCACAGAGGAGACAGAAGGGACTCCAGAAAGACGGAGAGGTGGGGCACACCACCAAGTGCTGGACACAGTGCACACAACCGAGGAAGAAGTGAAGAGGCTTCTGAGTGAGCTAGATACCTCAAAGGCAATGGGGCCAGATAACATCTCCCCATGGGTATTGAGAGAGGGAGCAGAGGCGCTATGTGTACCCCTAACAACAATATTCAATACATCTATCGAAACAGGGAGATTGCCTGAGGCATGGAAGACAGCAAATGTAGTCCCAATCTTTAAAAAAGGAGACAGACATGAAGCATTAAACTACAGACCAGTGTCACTGACATGTATAGTATGCAAAATCATGGAGAAGATTATCAGGAGAAGAGTGGTGGAACACCTAGAAAGGAATGATCTAATCAACAGCAGCCAGCATGGTTTCAGGGACGGGAAATCCTGTGTCACAAACCTACTGGAGTTCTATGACATGGTGACAGCAGTAAGACAAGAGAGAGAGGGGTGGGTGGATTGCATTTTCTTGGACTGCAAGAAGGCGTTTGACACAGTTCCACACAAGAGATTGGTGCAAAAACTGGAGGACCAAGCAGGGATAACAGGGAAGGCACTACAATGGATCAGGGAATACTTGTCAGGAAGACAGCAGCGAGTCATGGTACGTGGCGAGGTGTCAGAGTGGGCACCTGTGACCAGCGGGGTCCCGCAGGGGTCAGTCCTAGGACCAGTGCTGTTTCTGGTATTTGTGAACGACATGACGGAAGGAATAGACTCTGAGGTGTCCCTGTTTGCAGATGACGTGAAGTTGATGAGAAGAATACACTCGATCGAAGACCAGGCAGAACTACAAAGGGATCTGGACAGGCTGCAGAACTGGTCCAGCAATTGGCTCCTGGAGTTCAATCCCACCAAGTGCAAAGTCATGAAGATTGGGGAAGGGCAAAGAAGGCCGCAGACGGAGTACAGTCTAGGGGGTCAGAGACTACAAACCTCACTCAAGGAAAAAGATCTTGGGGTGAGTATAACACCAGGCACATCTCCTGAAGCGCACACCAACCAAATAACTGCTGCAGCATATGGGCGCCTAGCAAACCTCAGAACAGCATTCCGACATCTTAATAAGGAATCGTTCAGGACCCTGTACACCGTATACGTTAGGCCCATATTGGAGTATGCGGCACCAGTTTGGAACCCACACCTAGCCAAGCACGTAAAGAAACTAGAGAAAGTGCAAAGGTTTGCAACAAGACTAGTCCCAGAGCTAAGAGGTATGTCCTACGAGGAGAGGTTAAGGGAAATCAACCTGACGACACTGGAGGACAGGAGAGATAGGGGGGACATGATAACGACATACAAAATACTGAGAGGAATTGACAAGGTGGACAAAAAC
>NC_091373.1:10229690-10239690 GCF_038502225.1 Cherax quadricarinatus
GTAGTCTCATATACAGCTCCACTTATCCCAGTCTCTCTAGCACTTGACTGAAGTTCAAATGAAGTGAAACTTTGGAATCTAATCATGGGTCATCGGGTAACTAGGGAATCTGAGCGCCGTTTAACCCCCAGTTCGAATCTCTTTAACTCCAAATTTAAATTTCGTACTTTTATTATTACATAAGAAACGTAAGAAATAAATGGCAATCAAAGTAATCATATATATTTCAAGATATCCTCAGAGATGAAGATTTCTTCAGAAATTAATATATCTTCAAAGTTATCATTAATTGTAGAGAAATCTTCAGAATTAAATATATGATGAAATAACAACATTACTGAGACTATTTCTTCTGCTTCACCTAACTGCAATAATTTTTTTTATTAAATATCCCATTTAGAGAGAGAAGTCGAACAACTACTCAGGATAAGTAGATCTTAAGGAAGAGTATCGTGTGTCAGATACACTTAAGCTGAGAAGATAGTGAGAGAGCATCATGTCAGTGTAAGACGTTAAACTCGAATGAATCATTTAATTGAAGATGGAGAGAGAGAGAGAGAGAGAGAGAGAGAGAGAGAGAGAGAGAGAGAGAGAGAGAGAGAGAGAGAGAGGGAGAGAGGGGGGCGGGGGGAAAGGAAGACCATCAGCAGCATGTGTGAGAGATACACTCAGGAGTAGTAGTGAGGAAGACCATCTTGAGAGTGCATCAGACACGGTCAAGAGGAGGAGGAGTAGGAAAAGAGAGAGAGAGAGAGAGAGAGAGAGAGGAAGAGCATCATGAATGAGTGCACCAGCAGCACTCGGAAGGGCAGATCATAGGGGCAGCTAACATCTTCCCGGGAAAGATATGATAGGAGACCCGGAGGCCGTAGAGTGAGTAAGTGGAGCTGCCGGCCAGACATGAGTGGTCTGTGGAGGAAGTTCTCGAGATGATCAACGATAATTTTTCTTCATATTGCATTTTTGGAAGATGGTATTGCAATGCTAAGCATAAAGATGGGACTCGAAGACTCGCGAAATCGTAATGATACGATTGTAAATTAGTTTTAGGACCGTCTTTCCACTCCGTTCAGTGAGAGGGAACTGAGATGTGATTCCTTTCTTTTGTAAACTTGTGCTGCCCACTCAGCTCATAGTTTTAATTTTTCATGTCATCAAATTATTTATGAACAAAATACCCAAGATCACACGGGATGTTGATGGTTTCTTGACCAGAATTATGTAAAAAAAAGTTTGTATGTAAATATCTGAGAGTATCTCATTAACATCACTAAATTATTGCTACTTGTGCTTTCATCTCGTTCCCAAAACCCTACTTACATGTTCTTTAACTACTCTAAACTTACTAACTTGTATCTCTTAAACTTCACTACCTCACCCTTTATCTCCTGTAAAACTTGCAGACAGTGAATGAACTCAAATAAATCTTCCTCCCACTTTATGATTATAAACTTGCATACCAACAGTAAACTCCAATAACCTTTTTAAATTCTGCAAACTTGCAGACAAGCACTCCGTAAATACACTAACATAATCTGTGACTCTTATACCCCACTAGACACTCCATAAACTCCACATCCACACCTTCCAACTCAAGTAAACCCACAGACACACACATACTCCATGTACTCCACCCTCTTACCTCTCCATCTCCTATAATCCTACACACACTCCATTAACAATATGAGCTCACACTCTAACGCCAGTAAACCTGTAGATACACATACTCCATCAGCTCCACACACACTCACCCCTCTAACTCCTATAAACCTGCCAAAGTTTACACTAAACAGCCACACTGGCTCCTGTAAACTTACACACACACACACACACACACACACACACACACACACACACACACACACACACACACACACACACACACTCCATAAACTCCCCTACTACACTGTAACTCCAGTAAACTTGCACACAAGCACTCCATAAACTCCATCACAATCATTTTCTCTCCCCTGGAGCCAGACATCAAGTCGAAGCTTCAGACACCTCCCCGAAGCCATACAGAGCGTAATAAACATACCCCGTTTGTCGGCCCAAGACGAAAAGAGAAACTGAGGAGACGAAGAAGCCAGAGGAAGAATGATTCAAAAAAATGAGAGAGGGGCAAAGTCGGTGAGGGAGGGAAGGATTGCTTACATTCTCCCCATTCTTCGTTTCCTTCAACCTTATCGTTCTTTCCCAAATTCTTCATCCCTTATACTCTCTCTCATCCTCCCTCACATCTTAGTTTGCTTCACAGGAATTCCTCTCTGGCGAGATGGATAACTTTATGCATTCCATAAACTCTAACGTCATGCTCCTTACAACACCTTGTAAATTTTACAATAATAATAATAATAATAATAATAATAATAATAATAATAATAATATTATTATTATTATTTTTTTTTTTTATCACACTGGCCGATTCCCACCAAGGCAGGGTGGCCCGAAAAAGAAAAACTTTCACCATCATTCACTCCATCACTGTCTTGCCAGAAGGGTGCTTTACACTACAGTTTTTAAACTGCAACATTAACACCCCTCCTTCAGAGTGCAGGCACTGTACTTCCCATCTCCAGGACTCAAGTCCGGCCTGCCGGTTTCCCTGAACCCCTTCATAAATGTTACTTTGCTCACACTCCAACAGCACGTCAAGTATTAAAAACCATTTGTCTCCATTCACTCCTATCAAACACGCTCACGCATGCCTGCTGGAAGTCCAAGCCCCTCGCACACAAAACCTCCTTTACCCCCTCCCTCCAACCTCTCCTAGGCCGACCCCTACCCCGCCTTCCTTCCACTACAGACTGATACACTCTTGAAGTCATTCTGTTTCGCTCCATTCTCTCCACATGTCCGAACCACCTCAACAACCCTTCCTCAGCCCTCTGGACAACAGTTTTGGTAATCCCGCACCTCCTCCTAACTTCCAAACTACGAATTCTCTGCATTATATTCACACCACACATTGCTCTCAGACATGACATCTCCACTGCCTCCAGCCTTCTCCTCGCTGCAACATTCATCACCCACGCTTCACACCCATATAAGAGCGTTGGTAAAACTATACTCTCATACATTCCCCTCTTTGCCTCGAAGGACAAAGTTCTTTGTCTCCAGAGACTCCTAAGTGCATCACTCACCCTTTTCCCCTCATCAATTCTATGATTCACCTCATCTTTCACAGACCCATCCGCTGACACGTCCACTCCCAAATATCTGAATACATTCACCTCCTCCATACTCTCTCCCTCCAATCTGATATCCAATCTTTCATCACCTAATCTTTTTGTTATCCTCATAACCTTACTCTTTCCTGTATTCACTTTCAATTTTCTTCTTTTGCACACCCTACCAAATTCATCCACCAATCTCTGCAACTTCTCTTCAGAATCTCCAAAGAGCACAGTGTCATCAGCAAAGAGCAACTGTGACAACTCCCACTTTATGTGTGATTCTTTATCTTTTAACTCCACGCCTCTTGCCAAGACCCTCGCATTTACTTCTCTTACAACCCCATCTATAAATATATTAAACAACCACGGTGACATCACACATCCTTGTCTAAGGCCTACTTTTACTGGTAAATAATTTCCCTCTTTCCTACATACTCTAACTTGAGCCTCACTATCCTCGTAAAAACTCTTCACTGCTTTCAGTAACCTACCTCCTACACCATACACCTGCAACATCTGCCACATTGCCCCCCTATCCACCCTGTCATACGCCTTTTCCAAATCCATAAATGCCACAAAGACCTCTTTAGCCTTATCTAAATACTGTTCACTTATATGTTTCACTGTAAACACCTGGTCCACACACCCCCTACCTTTCCTAAAGCCTCCTTGTTCATCTGCTATCCTGTTCTCCGTCTTACTCTTAATTCTTTTAATAATAACTCTACCATACACTTTGCCAGGTATACTCAACACACTTATCCCCCTATAATTTTTGCACTCTCTTTTATCTCCTTTGCCTTTATACAAAAGAACTATGCATGCTCTCTGCCAATCCCTAGGTACCTTACCCTCTTCCATACATTTATTAAATAATAGCACCAACCACTCCAAAACTATATCCCCACCTGCTTTTAACATTTCTTTCTTTATCCCATCAATCCCGGCTGCCTTACCCCCTTTCATTTTACCTACTGCCTCACGAACTTCGCCCACACTCACAACTGGCTCTTCCTCACTCCTACAAGATGTTATTCCTCCTTGTCCTATACACGAAATCACAGCTTCCCCATCTTCATCAACATTTAACAATTCCTCAAAATATTCCCTCTATCTTCCCAATACCTCTAACTCTCCATTTAATAACTCTCCTCTCCTATTTTTAACTGACAAATCCATTTGTTCTCTAGGCTTTCTTAACTTGTTAATCTCACTCCAAAACTTTTTCTTATTTTCAACAAAATTTGTTGATAACATTTCACCCACTCTCTCATTTGTTCTCTTTTTACATTGCTTCACCACTCTCAGAAACTCTCTCTTTTTCTCCATATACTCTTCCCTCCTTGCATCACTTCTACTTTGTAAAAACTTCTCATATGCTAACTTTTTCTCCCTTACTACTCTCTTTACATCATCATTCCACCAATCGCTCCTCTTCCCTCCCGCACCCACTTTCCTGTAACCACAAACTTCTGCTGAACACTCTAACACTACATTTTTAAACCTACCCCATACCTCTTCGACCCCATTGCCTATGCTCTCATTAGCCCATCTATCCTCCAATAGCTGTTTATATCTTACCCTAACTGCCTCCTCTTTTAGTTTATAAACCTTCACCTCTCTCTTCCCTGATGCTTCTATTCTCCTTGTATCCCATCTACCTTTTACTCTCAGTGTAGCTACAACTAGAAAGTGATCTGATATATCTGTGGCCCCTCTATAAACATGTACATCCTGAAGTCTACTCAACAGTCTTTTATCTACCAATACATAATCCAACAAACTACTGTCATTTCGCCCTACATCATATCTTGTATACTTATTTATCCTCTTTTTCTTAAAATATGTATTACCTATAACTAAAACCCTTTCTATACAAAGTTCAATCAAAGGGCTCCCATTATCATTTACACCTGGTACTCCAAACTTACCTACCACACCCTCTCTAAAAGTTTCTCCTACCTTAGCATTCAGGTCCCCTACCACAATTACTCTCTCACTTGGTTCAAAGGCTCCTATACATTCACTTAACATCTCCCAAAATCTCTCTCTCTCCTCTGCATTCCTCTCTTCTCCAGGTGCATACACGCTTATTATGACCCCCTTCTCGCATCCAACCTTTACTTTAATCCACATAATTCTTGAATTTACACATTCATATTCTCTTTTCTCCTTCCATAACCGATCATTCAATATTACTGCTACCCCTTCCTTTGCTCTAACTCTCTCAGATACTCCAGATTTAATCCCATTTATTTCCCCCCACCGAAACTCCCCTACCCCCTTCAGCTTTGTTTCGCTTAGGACATCCAACTTCTTTTCATTCATAACATCAGCAATCATCATTATTATTATTATTATTATTATTATTATTATTATTATTATTATTATTATTATTATTATTATTATTATTTACTTTTTGCTTAATCAATTGTTATTTTATTCTTCATATCACCTGTTCCTCCTCCTCCTACTCCTCTAATACATATTGTTTACTCGCATTCAGAAATAAAAAAAACTTGAATCGGACATTCTCAAGGAACTTCAGAAAAAAAAAATACACTCATATTTTTTGCACTCCATCGTTTTTGAACTCAATTTTAATTTGCTTATTATTAGGAGGAAGATTCCTTATGATCAGTGTGTTGGCATGTTTGATAAGTATGTCTGGAATACCGGGATGAAATGAGGGGATGAGATTCCTGGAAGGGATACAGGGACGAGATACCAAGATGACAATAACAATATAATCAAATTAAGCGCTAACCCCGAAAGGGTCATACAGCACTGCAAGGTGAGATGTGCTAAAGAAGGAATATACGGAGGCAGGAGTGTGCAAGAGTAAATGTTAGTTGGGGTAGTGGAGAGTGATAAAAGTAAATTATTATCAAAGTTGGTGCAATAAGTTACTTTCTGTTAAAAGTCATAGAGGCCTGGCAGGCTTCTCGGAGCAGTGGCAGGTGCTCCTTCATGAGATACCCGTGAGTTAGAGGTGTGTGGCCAATGCGTAGGCGGGAGAGTGAAATTTCCCAAACACGACAGTGGTGGTAAGAAGACCAGAAATCCAAACATGGTTTGACAGAAAGCAATTTGTTGTGGACCAACTCGGACCTGTGTGTGTGTGTGTAATAGGGATGTCAGGTTCAAGCAAGCATACAGTTAAAAATGCACAGTGACAGCTTTATTGTGTAGCCAAGAGAGAGGACACAGTACATTGTTTAGATTAATAGCATATACTTTTGAGAGTGCAAGAATTTATTTCTCCAATTGGTATCCCGAATGCACTGCTCTGCAAGTTATCACTGGTGCAGCATAACTCAGCACCTCACTAGTCACCAGTCTTGCAATCGAATGAAACACATCACTAACTGTCAAGGTAACTAATTACTGCATCATTACTTCTATTTCATATAATAGAACGTCACTTGTTACAATGTTGCGAATCTCTCATGACACGTAACTAATTGTTACAATTACATTATTTGACATGACATGTCAGTGTTACCATTTTCACATGATGAATCACCATTTCTCCATACAGAGGCAGGAAAGGGACTAAGTGTCTGGTGTCAACTGGTACAGGATGCTGCTACTGGCACTGGCATGGTCACGGTCGACCAGATAAACGATGACAGTGCACGATGACCAGTATTCTCGTTCCTCGCCTCTAAGTTCTGCAGGGCCCTGGTGTCCTAGCACCAATATACTGGTCCCCTCATATAGTGTCTGTCCTCTAGTGTACTTGTGTCTTGGATATACTTTTTCATTGCTAAGAGTACTGAATGATCTACACGGACAAAGCTCAAAGAGCCCTGTAAATATCACAACTGCTACTACTGCAGCAACCTGTTATCTGCTGATGCTTTTCTTCTCGACCACTGACCGACAGCTCGTAACTGGACCCAGGACTGCCATTCCCTTAATTATATAGGACAGTAAGTTCAATTATTACTTAGCTCATAACAGAAGGTTAGGTTAGGTTAGGTAAGGTTTATCAGGAAACAGGACAAGTGTTTCCTGACACGGGTCTTAGTCAGATGATGACCCGCATTTGGAGCTTTGGTCATCTGACCGAGGCCTTCTGCTGGCTTACCGGTCCACCCCTTTAAAAATTATGGTCATTTGTAGTCCTTTTAATTATCTTCTTCATAGCAACTTGAAGTTGCTCGTAGTGACCCTGTTGCCTGAGACAGTCCTTGTTGCTCGCTCAAACAGCAGGTTTCTTTGAGAACTCAGATTTCTCACTACTTGACTTGAACTTGCAGTCCATTCGGTCTTACAGGGAAAACCGAGAAGCATTATATGTAATTTTTGGCATGAAATTTCGTTCTAATGTCTAGCAAAATCTGCTAGAAACACAGTTAACAACTTTAAAAAGAAACAGATTTAAAACAAGAATTTGTTAGTTCCAGTATATAACAATAACATTATTGTTATTCCCACTGAGCAAACAATTTCAAAATCAAAGTTGTATTTAAAAATCTTCGTAATTAAGAATTTCCTCAACATTTCTCCTATATAAAGCTTCTGTTGCTTTATTACTTTTGTTATTCCTTGATAATGTGAGAAATCACGAATGCACTTGGAATAATATATATATATATATATATATATATATATATATATATATATATATATATATATATATATATATATATATATATATGTGTGTGTGTGTGTGTGTGTGTGTGTGTGTGTGTGTGTGTGGACATGTTTTATTTTGTGTTCTGTGCCCTGTTCCTGCGAGAGAGACCGAGTTTTTTTATTAAGTCAAGCATGGGGAAGGACGACCATGGGTAGGTGGCCAAGCAAAATGTAGACAGTAAGCCTACATGGCTAGTTTCCATAGTTTCCACCAGAGGGCAGGTTTCTAGTTGTGCATTCCCCCGCCTGCCTCTCTCTCACTTGCCGCAACTCAATCGAGAGTCAGCAACACTTCACTCCTCTCTCCCTCGCGGGTATTGGCCTCCGAAGTCTTATCATTGATCCCCGCTACCAAACACGCACGCAGTTCATCGACGATAAGAACGCAGATAAAACATTAAGGTTGTAAGATAACTTTCACCAGCAGTCAACAATACTTTCACTAAAACATTGATTAAAGCTAATGCGCAGCATATATACACTGAAAGAAATACTCCCCTCAGGGTATTTTAGATACATGAAAGTAATAGTCACATTCAACGACCATTTATTTAGCCTGAGTTTTCTAAAACAAAGCTTTGCTAATTCATTGTTTTAAGAGGTCATTAGTAAGATTAATTTGCTAATGTTGAAGAACGCCTCTTATGAGATCTTGATGGAAAAAAAGAGATTCGTCCTTTCGAGTTTTTTTTTTAATTTTATATAATTCTTCTCTTTTAAATGATATTGTTTCGAGTATACAACTGAGGATTTTAGCTGAAGAATAAATAAAATACTTTTTTTCTATTTCCTGTCCCATTCGCTAGTTCATAGTTGTTTTCGGACGGATGAAACGTTAGAGAATGAAATATACCATACCACGGGCGGGATTGAACCCGCGGTCAGAGAGTCTCAAAACTCCAGACCGTCGCGTTAGCCACTGGACCAGCTAGCCACAATAAGATTCGTCCAACTAGGTATATTTCTTCAGCTAGCGTGGTCGTGACGAACTCTAGCTCAAGTCCCCTCAATGCCGTCAACATGACTCACGAAATCGTAATGACACGATTGCAAACAAACCATACCACGGGCGGGATTGAACCCGCGGTCAGAGAGTCTCAAAACTCCAGACCGTCGCGTTAGCCACTAGACCAGCTAGCCACAATAAGATTCGTCCAACTAGGTATATTTCTACATCATAGGAAGGTTAGCATAGGCACCACTGTGTCCACAAATGCAAGTTTTTACAGACGAATCCCGCCCGTGGTATGGTTTGTTTGCAATCGTGTCATTACGATTTCGTGAGTCAGAATGAAATATAATTTGGGGGTGTGTCGGGAATTGTTTTACCTTTATGCCTGAGAAGGGCTCTTGATCCAAGGAATAACAGCGATCCTGGTATTTTAATAAATTTATCTCTCATTCCCATGCATTTAGAACTTTTCATGAAAATAATAATAATAATAATAATAATAATAATAATAATAATAATAATAAGAAGAAGAAGAAGAAGAAGAAGTACAGCAATAATAATTAAAATAATAATAATAATAATAATAATAATAATAATAATAATAATATTATTATTATTATTATTATTATTATTATTCTTATTGTCATGAATTGTTTATTATATAAAAAAGCTTAACAGAAATATTACAGCAATAAAGTGAGCAATAAATGATATCCTCTTTAATTTACTGCTGAACTTTGAACATATTCTGACGATTACGTCACTCTTGATGTATGTGCACTGGGAATAACAGTGAATGTACACTTGGTGGGGTGATTTGCTCAGCAAATATGTACTGAGCGTATACTTTCATCCCGGTATAAAGGATTATAAAATCCTTAACCGGTGGTGTACAGATTATATGTAGTCTTAATTAATGACCCTGGTGTTATCGACAGGAGTTGAAACTGATTAAGCAAACGATACAGGTGAACTGATTACTAAAGTGACGTACGTGTACGTCTATGTTCGGTATACACAGTACGAGTGAAAGAGAAAAGTTGCATTCGTTTACGCCAAAATTATGAACGTGTATGCATATAAAAACGGACTAGGACGCCGGATGTATTCTCATGCATGCATAAACAGAATACATATACATAAAAGTTAAGCTCATGTGTGAATATTAGAATATATATATATATATATATATATATATATATATATATATATATATATATATATATAT
>NC_091373.1:10242190-10274690 GCF_038502225.1 Cherax quadricarinatus
TGTGTGTGTGAGAGAGAGAGAATTTAAAGCGAGTTTCAGAGATATATTATGTTTGGTCATTTAACGTAAATGTGTGTTCTACTATCAGTCTGTGTACGGATAGCATATACCTACTACGTACGCAACGTGGCTTGCCAGAGAAAGAGACAGAATGTGAGATAGACACTGAAAGAAGTAAAAATTTAAAGAGCAAGAGAGGATAACGTTAAGGAGAGAATGGGAAGCAAGGACAAGGAGGAGAGAGAGGGAGAGGTAGGTAGGTAGATAGGAAGACAGTGGGAGTCTAAAGTTGAGGATGGATCAGGGTGTGGTTAATGAGATATGTGGGATGTGAAATGCGGGTACGGAGGGATGTGACTGGAGTCGGAATAAATTACCAATAAGCTACCAGACCCAGAGAACTTCTTAAAAAAAAAAAAAAGTTTTTTTCTCAGGAAGGAAAAGTGTGAATTTTAAATATAAACACGTAATAAATCTTTGAATACTGAACTGTTGCTAATTATTGTGTATATTAACATTAACGTATATGCACATAAATTAAACTCTCAGTTATATTTAATATACCTTGTCAATATTAATGTCAAAGCGTGTGTATGATTGAACAGGAGACTGAGGCAAGAATTCTAACATTTTTAACATAAATACAAGCTGGTTGTTGTGTAAAGTTAATTCATTTAAATACACTTTAAATCCCCTCTTATTCTTCCCGTCCACTTCTCTTCGTTTTCTACTTTCTCCCATCCCTCCATCTCCACTACCCCTCCCTTACTTTTCCCCGTATCCCCTCTTGACCTCTATAAAAGTTATAATCAAAATTTTCTTATCAAGAAAGCAGCGATGGGATTGTTTCTGATTTAATATTTGTCTTTATTCACATATATTTTTTTTATATCTGATATGTACTCTGTGTAGTGTTTCTGTCTCTAATGTCTCTCATTTTAACGCTTCTCGTCATAAGGTCTCTTTGTAACGTCTCCTTTTGAAATGTTTCTTTGCTACGTCTCCCTTTGTAATGTCTTTGTAAGAATTCTGTTTACATTGTCTCTGGAAAGTTTCTCTTTGTCTCCTAAACCTCAGAGAAATGAAATATAATTACAAACCCCAATAGTAATGTCAATTAGATAATAATAATTATAATGTTTTTCACGTATGATTTTAAATGACAGTAATTATCATATATGAAATTTCGTGCCAATCGTTACAAATAAGAAAGCTAAAATGAATGATAACAAAATTACTGAGGAAAAAATAGAACATTGTAGGCAAATACAAAATTTAACCGAAGACAAATTATGACATAAAAGTCTAATTTAGCTCTCATAGGCTCTTCAGCAATAGTCAGCAGATCCAGAGTGCCTAATGGAAATCCTTTCCATAAAAGATCCATTCATAATTCACTACTTATTCAAACACTGAGCTCGTGGGCCCTCAACACACTGGGCTCGAATTGTCGTTAAATCAACCTATTCTGAGCTCAGATATACTCGACATACTGGGCTAATGTGTCCTCTCCACCCTAAACACACTCGTTCAGAGGACCCTTTCTACCCCAAGCACACAGTAATGTGAAGCAATGAACTTGGTAAACAGTGGAGTCAACCCATTAACGGAGATTCATTAACGATATCAAAGACCCGAAGTCAGTGTTATTCTGGTGGTCACAGTTCTGTCTGAGTGACTTGTCGTGTAGTCGTTGTGTGGGATTCAAAGCGTAGTAGTATATTGCGGTATTGCGCCACTTTTTACTCAGTATTTCACTAGTTTTTCAATTTGGTCAGTGTTTCGTCATGTTTTTCACTGTCTGATACTAAGTTTTCAGGCGGTATTAAGAATTATTCTGGGGTTGGTTCGGTGTAAAATATAAGAACATACTGAATTTTTAATTACTCTGTATTTATAATTGGTATTTCAATCACCCTATGTGAGACAATGATCTATATATTACTAGTTATTTAATCACACCTCGAGAATAGTGTCATTAAATTTTCCTATACGAGTAGCTGGTGTTTGAGTGTATCACTGGGTATAATGGGCACTAGTAAATACCTCTACGTAGATGCATGGTTGTGATCAAGCTGCCTCGTACACTCTGAAAACAACTGGAAGTTATCTTAACATTACGAAAGTTTTAACTTCGTGAGTGATCCTCAAAATGCATTTATATCCCTCGTTTTTTTTTTTTTTCAAGTCTTGAAGAATTCAGACACACCAGGTAAGAGGATAACTATAAAACAGAAAAGAATGCGCGTAATTATATATTATCTTTATATTTATGGGAAAACGCAAAGCCAGTAGAGCTTCATCCAAGGATAGCGACTTGGGTAAGTTGTAGGAATCAAGAGAATGTATAGTGCGGTTTTCCTGCATAGATATTAGTTTTGCACTGATGTTACTGTTATTATTTTATTAATCCAATCGTATCTACGTCTTGTTTTGATGTCTTATTTTTAATCTACATAGTACCTAGTAAACGAACTTGTCGAGTAGGCCAAATTCCTTTAAAAAATAAACTTTCCCCAAAAAACTCCTTTTACGGAAAGTTAGAATTTTTTTTCATTGACAGTGATAGAGAATTGTATATTTTTTTTTCTAAAACTATATATTGCCGTAGCGAGCGGATAAACATTCAGACAGACCGGGGGGGGAGGGGAGAATCAGCTTTAGGATTTTTCAGTAATCAACCATCATCAGTATCTAAACAAAGAACAGATTAGGGCTAGCCAGGAAATTCACGTTTTTTTTTCCCCCGTGCATTGCTGGAGATGAAACCTAGGGAAATATTTTATAAGCCCACCACTCAACCAACTCTGCTAATGAAAAAATCACTGAGGTTTCAGACCTGTCAGAAATTGTACTGTAAAATGTTAGCAGTGGTCACCAACTGCGACTTTAGATTGCAAGATCTGGAGAGACCTTCATTTACCACAACAAAGCCAAAGTATAGCTGAGGCTTTCTCACTGAAGTTCCCAACATCATGGGCGCAGAGCAGCAGGCTTGTAAATTTTTGCTTTCGGTTCATCCTTTGCAATCGATGAAGAGTTATAACTGTTTCTTTCATTTTATGTTTCGTTTCCCTTCGTAATGTTTCGTTCTGCAGTACCATTACGTTTTATTCTCCATTCGTTGTACACGTTCATTCGCCCCTCCGTCCCATTCTTCAACTGTCTCGGCTAAATATACCCATTACTTATTTTTTTGAAGTCAGGGTGTGTGGGGGATGGGAAACTGTCCCATTCCATTTTCTCTTCCCAAAACATTCCAACATCCAGCTGGTCACCCAATCATCTCCCTGAATCTCCACTTACAACATCCATTCGTCACGCTGATTGGTGTTTTACGATTTTTAATTAAATAATACGCGGGCGATTAATCAGGACGAACCACAAAGTGCCCCGGGAGCCCGACATTAGCAAAGCAATTAGAAAAACGCCACTGAAATATTTATATTCGAATGACAGGGGAATATTGCAATATTTCTTTCACTATTGCTATTAAAAACACGTAGGAGCCCACATATACGAACACACACTTGTCTGCACACATGCCTGTAAACACGTGTGTGCACAGTGAACAAATACACAAGTGCATATGCATACATACATGTAACAAAAGTGATAGAAACAGGATGCAAACATAACCTTAAGAATAGATATAATAGGACTTATGAAGACTAGATAAAGTGAACCCAGTAGCGTCGATTTTGAGAAGCTGGGCCAAGAGCTGTGCAGACACACACACACACACACACACATTATAATATATATCTATATAATATATATATATATATATATATATATATATTATCTATATATATATATATATATATATATATATATATATATATATATATATATATATATATATATATATATATATATATATATATATATATATACGAAAGTTTCTCTTTTTAAATTTAGTAATTTATACGAGAGAAGGGTGTACTAGCCCCTTGCTCCCGGCATATATATATATATATATAAGGGAATGTATGAAAGTATAGTAGTACCAACACTCTTATATGGGTGTGAAGCTTGGGTGGTAAATGCAGCAGCGAGGAGACGGTTGGAGGCAGCGGAGATGTCCTGTTTAAGGGCAATGTGTGGTGTAAATATTATGCAGAAAATTCGGAGTGTGGAAATTAGGAGAAGGTGTGGAGTTAATAAAAGTATTAGTCAGAGGGCAGAAGAGGGGTTGTTGAGGTGGTTTGGTCATTTAGAGAGAATGGATCACAGTAGAATGACATGGAAAGCATATAAATCTATAGGGGAAGGAAGGCGGGGTAGGGGTCGTCCTCGAAAGGGTTGGAGAGAGGGGGTAAAGGAGGTTTTGTGGGTAAGGGGCTTGGACTTCCAGCAAGCGTGCGTGAGCGTGTTAGATAGGAGTGAATGGAGACGAATGGTACTTGGGACCTGACGATCTGTTGGAGTGTGAGCAGGGTAATATTTAGTGAAGGGATTCAGGGAAACCGGTTATTTTCATATAGTCGGACTTGAGTCCTGGAAATGGGAAGTACAATGCCTGCACTTTAAAGGAGGGGTTTGGGATATTGGCAGTTTGGAGGGATATGTTGTGTATCTTTATATGTTTATGCTTCTAGACTGTTGTATTCTGAGCACCTCTGCAAAAACAGTGATAATGTGCGAGTGTGGTGAAAGTGTTGAATGATGATGAAAGTATTTTCTTTTTGGGGATTTTCTTTCTTTTTTGGGTCACCCTGCCTCGGTGGGAGACGGCCGACTTGTTGAAAAAAAAAAAAAAAAAAAAAAAAAAAAAAAAAAATATATATATATATATATATATATATATATATATATATATATATATATATATATATATATATATATATATATATGTGCGTGCGTACGGGATTACCAAAACCATTATCCAGAGGGCTGAGGAGGGGTTGTTGAGGTGGTTCGGGTATGTAAAGAGGATGGAACAAAGTAGAATGACTTCGACAGTGTATAAATTTGAAGTGGAGGGAAGGCGGGGTAGGGGTCGGCCTAGGAAAGGTTGGAGGGAGGGGGTAAAGGAGGTTTTGTGTGCGGGGGACTTGGACTTTCAGCAAGCATGCTTGAGCGTGTTTGATAGGAGTAAATGGAGACAATTGGTTTTTAATACTTGATGTGCTGTAGGAGTGTGAGCAAAGTAACATCATGAAGAGCTTGAGGGAAACCGGCAGGCCAGACTTGAGTCCTGGAGATGCCAAGTAGTGTCTGCACTCTGAAGGAGGGGTGTTAATGTTGCAGTTTTATAACTATAGTGTAAGCACGCCTCTGGCAAGACAGTGATGGAGTAAATGATGAAAGTTACTTTTTCAGGCTACCCTGCCTTGGTGGGAATCGGCCAATGTGTTAATAATTATATATATATATATATATATATATATATATATATATATATATATATATATATATATATATATATGAGAGAGAGAGAGGAAGATCGCAGTTAGCAAGACTCGATACTGCTACTGGGATGGAAAAGATTCCCAGGCAGCGTTCATACCCACTCGGCCACACAAATGCCCCATAAGCTGGGCAGCCCGGTTCACAAGCCATGTTTCTTTCCCAGTCCGGGCATGGATTCAAGCAATTTCAATCTCCTGTATATTATGACCTCACAAGCTAATAATTAACAAAAGAAATGCTGAAAATTAACGAAACTGGGGGAAAAGAAACAAGAGATTTTTCTTAGAAACAAGGAATGAAAAAAAAACATACCACGGGCGGGATTTGAACCCGCGGTCAGAGAGTCATTACGATTTCGTGAGTCAAGGAATGAAAAAGGGGAAGTAAATAAACGAAGAAAAATAAAATTATTAAAAACGACAATCAGAGCACGAAGTAAAAAATAAGAGGGAAAAACATTTTGGAAATGCGAGATGGGGAGAGAGAAAAAAAAAAGAGAGAAAAAGAGAAAAGAGAGAGAGAGAGAGAGAGAGAGAGAGAGAGAGAGAGAGAGAGAGAGAGAGAGAGAGAGAGAGAGAAAGAGAAAGAGAGAAAGAGAAAGAGAGAGAGAAAAGAGACTGTCGCATGTAATTCGACTGAGTCGACCTGAAATGACTGTCAATATGTTTCTTGTTATTGTTTCTCGCGCTTTCCCCTCGCTGTCCATTTTGTTGTTTTGATCTTGTAATGTATCGTATATTTGTTTTGTTTGAACAGTGAAGTTGCCTCTTCATCTTCTCTAGAATAGAAGGAAATTTTATATGCCGTCTTGTCATTGATCATCATCCAGACATCTTGTTAATCATCATTCAGAGATCTTGTTAGCACCTGTTACTCTGCTGAAATACCATCTGTCCTCGAAAACAACCGTGATATAGTTAGTAATCTACTAGTCACGTTAGTTCTACTAGTTTTATTTTGTTTCTTTGTCTCGCTAGTTTCTTCCCTAGCTAACACCATTCTCATTAACTGCTTTTCTAGTCGTGTTACATTTTCCCCAAGTCTTGTTAGGTATTTCCCTAGTCCCGATAGGTGTTCCTTAATCCCGATAGCTGCTCCTCTAGTCTTGTTAGATGCTCCCCTAGTCTCGTTAGTTTTGTCTGTGTCTCGTTAGTTGCTCCCTTAATCTCGTTACGCACTCAAGAAGTATACCCCCAGTCTTCAAAAGTCCCCATAACCTACAAAAGGATCCCTTAATTTTCTCAAGTATCCCCTGGTCTCTAGTAGTAGTTCTAGTGTCGTGAAGTTGCTTTAATAACATAGTATTCTACACACCTTCACAACACACACATTGTGTTGAGATTACAGACAAAACAAATAATTAATAAGAAAACGCCAGTTATACAAGTTCACGTGAAAATAAATATGACAATTTTCTATCGTGTTGAAAGCAAAGTTTGTGGGTGAAAAAAGTGTTGCCAGGAAGCTAAGACCCATAACTGACCAGATATGTCTTAATTAGCATTTGGAACACACACACCTTATTTACATCAATGAATAAATTTATCACATAACAAATACATCTACAAAATTATAGAGGGGATACATATTTAATGCTTGCTAGAAAATGCCATAAGTTTCGAGTGAGTTGTGATACAGTAATTCATGTGTTGTATACTGAAGGATGATGCTAATGGATAAGTCACGTGCAACATTAGGTGTCTTTATTGGTAATATGTTTCTCCTGCATATCAGGTTTCATCACTTAACGACTGATGAAACTTCTCATGTAGGTGAGACGTTTCGTTAACGAAGACACATAGTGATCCACACGTGTCTTATTCATCAACTTGTTGGTACTTTATACCAATTATTATATGATGAATGCGTTTGATCTAGTCTAGAAAAAAAAAACATTTTCCTTTCCTGTTTACACCTTAATGGGAACTGATCCTTTACAGTAAGGACCAAGTAAAATATTAAAGCTTTTTTTTTTTTTTTTTTTTTTTTTTTGCTCTTTTTTTGCTTTTTTTTTTAATATATATAGAAGTCTCCACGATCGTTCCCGTCATATTACTTGGAAACTTTCTGTACCTTCTGCTACATCTCACTACGCCTCTTGTCTTTTATTTTTACATTACAAACTAACAAAGTGAATCATCAACTACACCATTAAAATACAAAAATATTTAAGCTGTTACATTAGCAAAAAGATGAGCAAAAGTGATTTGTCTCAGGTGGAAAGATCCAATCATGGAGAAGGGATGAGTGATTAGGCAGATGTGTGCTGGATCTTGGGATGAGGGAGTGTTTAGGGATGGGAAATGGGAGGCATTAGTGTCCCGTCCCTTAACAATGAACAACATTTTTGATGGGAAAACCATTCAACACTTAGTACAAACCAGATAAAACACTGTAATACGTAAAATATGAACCTTATGCACTAAAGCGGTAAGGGTAACATTCCCCTGTTTATACGCGTGGTATAAAACTCATTAAAATGCAATGCGTTTCTCGTCCAGCGAGCTAACTGAAGCTGTTGCTGCAGCTGCCGTTTCTGCTGCTGCTTTTGCCGATGTTGCTGCTGGTGGTGCTGTTGTTGCTGCTGCAGGTGTTATTGTTACTGCTTCATCTGATTTTGTTTTTGCTCCTGCTTTGCTACTGTTACTAATGTTGCGAATACTGTTGTTGCTGGTTATTGGTTCTGCTGTTTATTATTACTGCTGTTGCTGCTGATGCCATTGTTACTGCTGTTTCTCCTTATTCTGTTGTTCCTGCTGCTACTGTTGCTGTTGCACCAGCAGCCACAGAAGTATCACAACAAAGCACCACCAGTTATGGTTGTTGCTTCTCTGTCGTGCAAACCAGGATAGTCAGCACGTTTCTATCTACTTGATCTATCACCCCGGATATCTTAGCTTGTCCGCCTTCTTAATCATATCATATTGCTTTCTTAATCATATTTTTCTCCAATTATTCTTTTGCTACCTTCTTCCTCGTCCGAATTAGGAGTCTTTTGGAAAAGTTTATTCTCTGTATTTTTCCTAGCATACGTAAAAAAGTATTATTTTTTCTTTTCACTTTTAATCCACATTTTTCTAATCTCTTCGAATTTCTGTATAGTTTTCTTTCGTCATGTGACCAACACTTAAACACAAATTCTCTCGTATATCTGTCATCTTGCCAACTGAAATCACTTTCTCCCAAACACTGTCACTGAAAGCGAAGAAGTTCAACTCCTTTTCTATTTACAGTCGAGTAGGGGTTCTGTTTCCTCACACTATAGCAGAGGTCCTGTTTCTTCACACCCCAACAGGTCCTGTTTCCTTTACCCCCAGTAGGGATCCTGCTCACCCTTGACTGAAACACACACAGCGTTGCGACTGTACCCGTTTGGAGCCTAAAATACATATTCAGAAGATCAATTCATTCTCTGGGTATACAAAAAGTGAAAGTTTTGGACAACTATCATGAGCACTGTGATCTGCATTTAATATAATCAAAAGACTTTTTTGTTTATAATACACATAAAACACGAGATATGCTATAGGAAATCTTTAGTGTTTTTAATAATTCAAAGGGACAGTGTTTTATAGAAAAAATAGGTGTTACAAAACTCCCAAAGGACAATTATATCAACACGTTAATGATGGAAAGTTTTGAAGGCGGTTTTCCCTAAATTTTTCTAATGTAGGTTGTTGGTTATAAAGAACTTTTTAAGCACCGTCAGGAGACCCTTTGCTCTATAAAAGGGTAAAGCCTATCTATACAAATACAAAAAAAAATTCTCACTAGGTGATCAGGACACGAGAAACAAGTCCCGTCTCTGAAACAGAGAGTTGGTAATGTACAGACAGATGAACCCATTGATTAACTATAAAATTATGTTTAATTATATTTATCAGCTTTTCTAAGTAAAATGCAAAAATTGTATTTCTAGTTACAGGATAATGAATGAGCAAATATTTAGCAACAAAGCAAAAAAGAAAAGCTTATAACTGAATAAATAAAACAATGATAATAATGTTAATAATAATTTATTGTTTTAATTATTTGTAAAACAATATTGATGATAAACAAAGACAAAGCAAATTTTAAGAAAAAATAATATAGCAAGGACAGACCAGATAAGAAAGAAAAGTAAAATAACTTGCATCTTAAAAAAAAATGTCTAAAGAAATTACTAATCATAATCTGTTTAGAAAAGCAGACAAACACACACGTTAACTCAGCCTCGCGAGGAAACACATCCCTAAAACCTGCGTCATTATTATACAATAAAGACTTCTTAACTAATCTGGTGATGATTCTATCTTGCAAATTCCCGTGTCCCGTTGAGGAGGTGTAGAGCTGTCAGACGACAAGAAAGGTATGAAAATGGGAGGAGGAAATGGTTGATGAAATAAAAAAGTCTGTTAAATAAGCAAAGTATCTGACTAATTATGCCTTAAATATAACTTTATTAATGCAGTTAGAAACAAATAAACTCGCTTTAACGCTCGAAAATTCTTAAAAAATATTCAGAGGTGGGACACCCAAACAACGGTATTGACTTCGAAAATCTGTTAGAGATTTACAGAAATTCTAAAGTGAAAATCTCTTTTGACTTCAAAAAATCTGGCGGGAGTATGCAGAAATCTGAAATTCGAAACGAGATCAAATTCCTGTCAATGGCTGGCCAACAAAAATGCAAGAAAAGATAAAGATTTTTGCAGGCAGAGGCGACCAACTCATGAATATGTAATTTCAAAAAGTTTGCTTTTGGGATGATACTGTTACGGTTCTATCAGAATTTTTCTTGGAGTCGCAACCATATTCATAAACCGTACCTTGCGGCGGTAAGGTCGGGGATGTCCTTGTCTCAGCTGCGGTGAAGAAGGAATAACGAAGCCTCCACTTGAGGAATGGAAGTGCAGCAATGACTTCGTATAATAGAGGAACATCGAAATTTCAATGAAGTAAAGTATGGGAGGTGTACCGACGCCTTCAAGTAAGATGTAGAAGTACATTGAAGCCTTAAAGTAAATCGGGAGGTGTAGCGACGCTACACTTCCCTTATGGGAGGTGCGGTGAAGCCTTTCGCGTTACTTGTGGAGGTGAAGCTAAGCCTATACACACCTACTTACTTCTCGGGGAAAGAAAATAAGTCGTAATGTGGCATATTCCCAAAGGAAGGGCTATAATCCGCAACTCGCTTTGCACACAACAGTCTGCCTACCAGGACGAAAATGTAGGAAGTTCCTGTTCATTGCTGTCGGGTGCAGTAATGGTCGTGCAAAATGGTTTCCTATCAGTGATGCCATAATCAAGGGTCCCTCGAAACGAGACAATAACAAGATAAGCTGCCACAGAGACCAAATTTCGTTTATCTTGTACTTCTTGAAGTAATGACTAAACGAAGGCTCAAATTTCTTATAGAAATTACACAAGCGTGTCGATCTAAACGGAACATCCGAAATTTTTCACGTGGAACAGTTAAACGGAACACTTGAGATCATCATTCACCATAATTATTTGAAAAACACTGCATCTACTGTAATTCAGCTAAAGAGTTTAACGATATTACGATGTCGCAACAGTGAAATATTTGCTTTGATTAGTAGGATATGATGAAAAGAGATACAATATGCAGTTTATGACATTTTACTGAAGTGTTTTCGTGCACCAAGAACTTTTTTTCAATTAATAAAGTCTCGGCTGGATGAAACTTCTCAATAAAATGTTATAGACTTTATATTTTCTTATTCAAATATAGGTATATTTTACCATTAACACAGAAAATAATCTGACCACCTAGGCAAAAATTCGTGAAAAGTCGTATATTCGCAAAAATTTCTGAACACGAACTGAACAAATAGGTACCAGAGATTCGCTCAGGGACGTGGCTCCGCTTAATATATAACTACTAAGCATGAAGTTGCAATACCGTGGCTGGAGCAATTTACAGCTGACTCGCAATATAGAGAGACTTTGGATGACGTTTAAAGTTTCCTCTCCAAATTATGAGTTACATGTGAATAAATCTTCCCCTCAAAAATTACAAAACTAATAAATATTAAGAATAATGCATCACCCACAACATTCTTCGTAGGGACAACATTCTTTCTAGGGACAACAGGATATGATACACAATAAGGATTCTTTCAGTTAATATTTACTGAAAGTTTAGCTGAATCCATACGTTAGGAATTAAACTGTTGAACAACTAACCATCCTTTGGGTTAGTATCCCCCGAAAACACTTAGCAAATAAAATTAATTGTCATGTGCGTCTTCCTGTCTTCCTGGCATCCTGTATTTTTTAATGTTTTTTTCCAGTGTGGTTTACACAAATTGCACTTAATAGAATGAAGAATGAGGTTTTAAATGCCTCTTCATGCAGAGTACTTCCAACCAAATGCTCTTTCGAGAATAACACATCTGCTAAAATACGATTTAATAGCAAAATATCCTCCAGACCGCTATCCAAAGAACCATGTATCTCAGAAAATCTTAATATGAACGGCAGTTCTTTCTACACTCCATCAATATTCATGTTTACGCCAGTCTGAGCTCGACGAAGATTTGTGGGTTTACTGTGTCGTCTGTGGTCTGGTAGTAGTAGTAGTGACGGTAGTGGTAATCATGGTTGTTGTAGTGGTGCCTGAAGTGGTATGTGTTAGTTGTGGGGTGGGGAGGAGGGGGGGGGTCATCGTGGTGTTACTTGTTGCTGCTGCGTCTGTGGTTTGTTCCTGCTATGGCTGCTGCTGTTCTTGCCACTGTTGCTACTATAGATGGTGCTGCTTGTACTGCTGGCTCTAATTTTGTTGCTGCTACCGCTCTTGTTATTGCTACTACTGTTTTTAATGCTATTGCAATAACTATTGCTACTGAAGCTGTTGTTGCTGCTTATTCTACTGCTTATGATGCGTGTATTTATTCACTTGATTCTGTTACTACTGTTTTTGATACCGATGCTTTTGCTATTACTACAGTTGCAGCTTCGTTTGATTTAGTTGCACAAAATATTGATGAAATCCAGGCTCTTTCTCCCTCTCGTCTCGAATCTCTTGTTTTGAGACCTAAGGCTATGCTACCCGATCAACAACTCAGCCACCCAACCAGCCTCCCAGCCAGCCAGCCTCCCGGCCACCCAGGCACCCAGCCAGCCACCCGGCCACCCAGCCAGCCACCCAGCCAGCCACCCAGCCAGCCTCCCGGTCACCCAGCCATCCAGCAAATCGAAATTCTGTCAGCAATGCAAGCAACTAGTTAGCCATTCAGCAAGTAATGGAACCAGCAATTTAGCTAGAGCAGCAGGCAATTAAGCCATTGAATCAGTCAGCAAAGCAAATAGCTAGTTAATCAACTAGCCAGCTAACAGTTCAGCTAGAGAACCATTCAGGCAGCCACTTTAGCCAAAAAAAAAAAAAAAAAAAAAAAAAAAAAAAGACAATAGCCAGAAATTCATTGTAGTTTTCTAGGGAAATTTCTTCAATGTAGACACTAGGTTTTGAATAAGAACTTGAATTCTAATGAGAATAGAGAAAACATCAATAATAGTACCGACGTCAAAATAACATCATTAATAATAATAATAATCCTGTTGTGTCAAGTCACAGGTTATCTGTCGATACATTCCTGTTCATAGATTGGTCTGCACGTATTCCTGTTCATTGATTGGTCTGCACGTATTCCTGTTCATTGATTGGTCTGCACGTATTCCTGTTCATTGATTGGTCTGCACGTATTCCTGTTCATTGATTGGTCTGCACGTATTCCTGTTCATTGATTGGTCTGCACGTATTCCTGTTCATAGATTGACGTATTCCTGTTCATAGATTGGTCTGCACGTATTCCTGTTCATTGATTGGTCTGCAAGTATTCCTGTTCATTGATTGGTCTGCACGTATTCCTGTTCATTGATTGGTCTGCACGTATTCCTGTTCATTGATTGGTCTGCACGTATTCTGTTCATTGATTGATCTGCACGTAGATACAGTTGTTTAATTTATTACAATTTAGATTATCGAATTTTTGAAGACCTTTAATCAAAACAGAGTTCCGTTTTTTAAGTTAGGATTTTAAGTTAGGAATACGTTAACTATAAGCTTTTAGGACTTTTTGCAAATACCGGTGTCGTTATTTTTCTTTCCCTAATGTTTTGTTTTTAATTTTCTGAATTATAAAAAGAGAAATTGTTTTAAGGATTGGTATTTTAAAAAAGATTTTTAGTGTTTGTATATAAATACTCCCTCAAGCTTCTTCACATGCTATACCTCTGTTTTCTACTTCATCATTTAATTCCTCTGACTCTACCCACACCTCTTTCTTTTTCTAGTCATATTCCTGTTTGAAAATAAACGAAAAAAAAAATCGTCACTGACGAGATTTTAAAATCTCGAAAACATGAAATAAATTAAACCGAAGAGCAAACTGAATTTATTTGAAAATCATGTGAAGCTAATTTATTTACTTTTTAATTACAATGGTGCAGCTAAGAGTTGTTGGTTGAGTCACAATTCCACACTACCAGCTATGCTTTTTAAAGAGTAGATAAATATGAAGAAATTCATTTTGTGTTTGATCATCTGAGGAAAATATATTCTGGTGGTTCACCGAACACATGGTTCGAACCCATAGAAAGCCAGTCCTAAAACCGGCTTGCCTGATGATATAATATCACTGTTTAACTAGACAAAATCATCTACAATATACACCGAGAAATAGAGAAATTTTGAATAAGTGATACACACATGAATATTTTATAGCTCTATCTGCCATATAAGTTATATCTAGACTAATGAGCTTATTAAGGGGGTCGTCTTCAGATTTGATGGCAAATATTACATGGAAAATCACTAAAAATCTAGAGAAGACTATTATACTATAGCTTTATTAATCAGGATTATTTTAAAGTTATATTATGACACATAACTTAGGCTGTTAAAAAAATTATTTTTACTGCTTCCTTTAATAAACAGGATTTCAGCGCTCTGGTGAATGGAACCTCAAGCTTATACAGATTCCCAAATCCTTAACATATATCTGAGTCAAATTTGGTACTGTTGTCACAGTGGTGAGCCATACCAAAATATAGTCCCTCTCCGTTGTACTCCTGAGGATTGTGAGGCAAAATAAAGTCGCTGTTACAAGAGATAAACTTTGGGACTTCATCATTTGCAACTTCATAGATAGGAAAGTGTGAAAGGTTTACAGCGGGGAGGAATCTTAGCGTCTATACCTATTTAGAATGATCGCTCCTCGGCCATTATGCTTTCATAATTATCATAAATAATCATAGAATGGGACATATGACATGAAATTAGGAGGGAACGGAATAAGCCGGAACATTTGTGGAGACTTTCAAAATTAATTACAGTGTCTATGGATATGAAATAATTCCCTTTAATAACAAAAAATATGAAACGACAATATTTGGAAATCTGCTGGTTTGAAGAAAACATTGGTGGTGATGACTGACGTCAAGCAAAAGATGTATAAAAGTGGGCGGAAAGCTACAAAAATATAAGAGTAAGCAAATATTAGGCCCCTATTACATACCTGTGAGACAGCATGTTGTTCTGATTGAAAATCATTTTTCAGTATGGTATGACACTTCTCTTTGCCCCATTTATTCATGTAGTGAGAGATCGAGAGCCTTACGCTTTATTGTCCTGATCTCATCTTATAGGAAGGAATGGTATTTAGAAATGATTTAGTTTTTCTCCTCACATTATCTCGATATAGACTGTAACATTGTTTTTCCAGGCATTTCTACCTCCTCCTCGTTTCTTGCTGAACTTGCCATCCTAATCTCTTTCTCTTCCACTTCCTGTTACTCCAGCCATATCTGTGAGGCATAAATAATCTTTTCTTCATCTTCACCTCTCGCGTAAACACCTTGTTCTTTTTCCCACCTCGACCCAGATTTGCATGAAATGCTGCGGCCATCCCTTAGTTTCCTCTACCCTGCCTCACTCCCCTCTATCCTGCCTCACAGAAAGCCCTCTATACCCTGCCTCACAGACAGCCCTCGATACCCTGCCTCACAGACAGTCCTCTATACCCTGCCTCACAGACAGTCCCCTCTACCCTGCCTCGCAGATAAGCTCCTTCCACCCCCCAACATCCATTCCTTCACCGCACTTTAATTCCGCTTCCTTTTCCTTATGTACAGCAGCACACTGCTGTTGTACATTATTTTATTTAAAAATTCCTGTTCTTCCTACAGTCGACCATCCTATCCTCCGACCACCAGATCCTTCTGCGACCCGACCCTGCCACCTTCCGACCCTGCCACCTTCCGACCCTGCCACCTTCCGACCCTGCCACCTTCCGACCCTGCCACCTTCCGACCCTCCCACCTTCCGACCCTCCGATTGTCCGACCTCCTGAACACCCGACCAGCCACCCCTCCAAAACCCACAGCTGTCACTGTAGTTACTCTTCTACTCACTGCCTCTCTCTCTGTGTGTCTCTCTCAATCTCTCTCTCTCTCTCTCTCTCTCTCTCTCTCTCTCTCTCTCTCACATTACCACGTACATTCATCCACAGTTTTGCTCTTCACTTCTCCCATTCTATCCATTGATCTTCACATTTATCCTCTTGCAAATTCTCTCCTCTTTGCTCATCTAATTCTTTATTCCTCTGTTCTCTACTTTCCAATATTCTTTCCTCTCTTGCACTAATTTATATCAGCTATTTTGTCTCGCCTATGCATTTTTATGCTACAGTCTGGCTCCTTTTTTCCTCAGTCTGGCTCTTTTATGCATCTCTGACTATGCCCTTTTTGTTTCTCTTTATGCCTACTTCAGCTCTTTTACACCCCTTTCAAGTCTCACTAATGTACCTCTTCACCCCACTTCAGCTCCTTTCATCTCACCTCGTGCTCTCCTCTCCTCCCCCACTTCCCTGTTCAAGAGAATCCCTCTCCCCCTGCTGCTCAGTGTTATCTGGTCGTATTTCACACCTATTGAAGAGGGTGAAACCTTAAACCCCACCAAACGAGTTTTATCACACACACACACACACACACACACACACACACACATGTGTATATATATATATATATATATATATATATATATATATATATATATATATATATATATATATATATATATATATATATATATATATATATATAGGGAGGTACCACCTCTAAAACTGTCCTGGGGAGCGAAAACTCAATGTTCTCCCTGAAGCTGTTTAAGAATTTTCTCCTACCACCCCCTGTATATATATATATATATATATATATATATATATATATATATATATATATGCAAGGAATTCGCGAGAGCAGGCGAAATATACACAAACACTGATCTCTGGCTGAAGGAGACTCGAACCTTAGGACAAGGTACGCAGTGCTTTACCAATCTACCCACACTGGACAATACCTTGGCGTGTAGCATGCGCTACACGTTTGATCCAAGGCAGCCAGCTTTCAGGGAGAAGGCTTACAGCTTTTCATCTCATCCCCTGCATGCAACAGATATATATATATATATATATATATATATATATATATATATATATATATATATATATATATATATATAATGTCGTGCCGAATAGGCAGAACTTGCCATCTTGGCTTAAATAGCAACGCTCATCTTGCCATATAGGACAAGTGAAAATTTGTGTATGCAATAATTTCTCCAAAATCATTCTGAACCTAACGAAAAAAATATTTTCCACTGTGTTTGTTTAGTTTTAAATTATTGTAAACAAATCTAAAATATATTTAGTTGGGTTTGGCTAAAATAAATTATTCTTGTTATAATATGGTTAGGTAAGTTTTCTAAGATTCTTTTGGAGCAAAATTAATTTTTTTTACATTAACATTAATGAAAAATATGTATCTTTAAACGTATAAGAGAAAATTTTAGAAAAGACTTAATTTTAAATGAGTTCTTGCTAATTGACCAGTTTTACATATTCGGCACGATATATATATATATATATATATATATATATATATATATATATATATTTTTGTGAGTGTGTGTGTGTGTGTGTGTGTGTGTGTGTGTGTGATAAAACTCGTTTGATGGGGTTTAAGATTTCACCCTACACAAGCACCCAGTAGATAACTCTTTTAGGCTCTTACTAAGCATTTTATCCTATACTCTTATAAAAAAGATATTGCTATTCTACATATCGCTAATACGAATACAAATACAAGAACGGCAGCATTCCATATTAGTGTTTTCCTAACCTCCAGTGATCAGATAATAGCGTGGATTAGGAGTTGGGGGGCGTATGTGTGTGTGCGTGTGTGTGTGTGTGTGTGTGTGTGTGTGTGTGTGTGTGTACTCACCTATTTGTACTCGCCTATTTGTGGTTGCAGGGGTCGAGTCCTAGCTCCTGGCCCCGCCTCTTCACCGGTTGCTACTAGGCCCTCTCTCTCCCCGCTCCATGAGCTTTATCAAACCTCGTCTTAAAACTGTGTATGGCTCCTGCCTCCACTACGTCATTTTCTAGGCTATTCCACTGCCTTACAACTCTATGACTGAAGAAATACTTCCTACTATCTCTCTGACTCATTTGTGTCTTCAACTTCCAATTGTGGCCTCTTGTTTCTGTGTCCCCTCCCTGGAACATCCTGTCTTTGTCCACCTTGTCTATTCCACGCAGTATTTTATATGTCGTTATCATGTCTCCCCTGACCCTCCTGTCCTCCAGTGTCGTCAGGCCGATTTCCCTTAATCTTTCTTCATAGGACATTCCCCTTAGCTCTGGAACTAACCTTGTCGCAAACCTTTGTACTTTTTCTAGTTTCTTGACGTGCTTTATCAAGTGCGGGTTCCAAACAGGTGCTGTATACTCCAGTATGGGCCTGACATACACGGTGTACAGTGTCTTGAATGATTCCTTACTAAGGTATCGGAATGCTGTTCTCAGGTTTGCCAGGCGCCCATATGCTGCAGCAGTTATCTGATTGATGTGTGCTTCCGGAGACATGCTCGGTGTTATACTCACCCCAAGATCTTTCTCCTTGAGTGAGGTTTGCAGTCTTTGGCCACCTAGCCTATACTCTGTCTGTGGTCTTCTGTGCCCTTCCCCTATCTTCATGACTTTGCATTTGGCAGGATTAAATTCGAGAAGCCATTTGCTGGACCAGGTGTCCAGTCTGTCCAGGTCTTTTTGAAGTCCTGCCTGGTCCTCATCAGATTTAATTCTCCTCATTAACTTCACATCATCTGCAAACAGGGACACTTCTGAGTCTAACCCTTCCATCATGTCGTTCACATATACCAAAAATAGCACTGGTCCTAGGACCAACCCCTGTGGGACCCCGCCTGTGTGTGTGTGTGTGTGTGTGTGTGTGCGCGCGCTCGCTCGCGCGTGTTCGTGTGTGTGTATGTGTGTACTCACCTATATGTACTCACCTATTTGTGGTTGCAGGGGTCGTGACATAGCTCCTGGCCCTGCCTTTTCACTGATTGCTACTAGATCCTCTCTCCTTGCTCCATGAGTTTTATCATACCTCCTCTTAAAACTGTATATGGTTCCTGCTTCCACTACGTCACTTGCCAGACTATTCCACTTCCTGAAAACTCTATAACTAAAAAAATACTTCCTAACATCTCTTTGACTCCTCTCCTCTTCAACTTCCAATTGTGACCACTTGTTTCTGTATCCCATCTTTGGAACATCCTGTCTCTGTCCACCTTGTCAATTCCTCTCAGTATTTTGTATGTCGTTATCATGTTTCCCTTAACCCTCCTGTCTTCCAGTGTCGTCAGGCCGATTTCCCTTAACCTTACTTCGTAGGACATTCACCTTAGCTCAGGAACTAGCCTTGTTGCAAACCTCTGCATTTTCTCTAATTTCTTGACGTGCTTGACCAGGTGTGAGTTCTAAACTGGTGCTGCATGCTCCAGTATGGGCCTGACGTTCACGTGTACAGAGTCTTGAATGTGTGTGTACTCACCTAGTTGTAGTTGCAGGGGACGAGTCATAGCTCCTGGCGCCTACTCTTCACTGGCCGCTACTGGGTCACACTCCCTGTACCGTGTGTGTATGTGTGAGTGTGTGTGTGACTGTGTGTGAATGTGTTACTACGAGAAGAAATCGCGATAAAACGTGATGAAAGCGGATGAAAGCGCTCATTTATTTCAAAATTCTCAGCTATTGATTTTTTTTATGTTTTATGTATATGTATGTGTAGGATACTACACATACAAAAAAAATACATTCCAAACTTGCCTGTAATTCTCTACACGAATACATAACAGTGTTGTATTCATCCTATTAATAACTTTAATGAAAAAATCATTAACGATTTGGCAGATTTATGTATATTATCGACCTCTGGCTTGAGGGTTCATTAATTAATTCACTGATACATCAGCTTGATTAAGACAAATTTGCGGGGATTTTTGTGAGTATATAAAAAAGCTTTCATCGCTTATTGAAACTATAATGAGCTGTTGCTTGCTCTCGGGGAAGAGAGACACATGAAGACTTCTGTGCTAATGACGTGAACGCTCAAGGCCTTTTCAGAGCTTTTTATAAAATAGAAATGTTTAAAATATTGAAGCAGCTGGAACATTTCTGATTTTTTCTTCATTTTATCTTCCTTCGAAAGTTGGTAATGAAAATTTTAGTTTGCCTTCAATCACAGGACTTTAAGAAAGTATCGCCTCCAACCACCGGACTCTTCTCCTCCACCGAAATGATCTGCTCCAGTTCCTGATCTCAGCTTCATTAAAGGCTTTCTTCTTTTAGGGAAAAAAACGAGAACGTAAGATGCTTAATAAATCTGAATTTATTTAGATGAGATTTCCAAAACCGCATGGAAATGGAAACATAAAAATTAGGTTGTGTACTGAGATTTCAGGTCCTCTTCAACAGATTTAAAGGTCAGCATTTATAGAAAATCAAAGACTTTTGTTTCTGTTTCCCTGTGGGTTCAGACTCACACAGGTGTTCATTACACTTTGATATTTTGTGAATTTAAGTTGTTGTCGAAATATTTAGACACGAAATCATTTCTGAATTTCAGACTTTTCTCTCCCACTTCACACAATGATAGAAAACTGCATTAAATATTTTGTGGTAGAAAGTACTTTGTGTAAAATAGATGTTTATATCTCTCTTATATATAGAATTGTATTTATTTGAATGTATAAAAAAATGGAAGTTTCTTGAAGTGAAATAAAAATTAAATCAACTGTAAAGAAGACAAATGAAATCCTCCATTTTCATCGGCGTTATCTTTAAAACCAAATGACTTACATAATAAGAAAATATATCAAAAGCAAAATAATTTAATTTTTCTATTGTTACTTATTTCAAATATTAAGTTGTCAACGCCTTTAAGTGTCGATTTTATCACGAAATAATGAGGAACACAGTACGATGTTCGATGTCTTTGTATTTCTCTCGCAAATATCTTCCTCAGTGGGACTCGGGAGTGGCCTATGTGCACTATTCCCCACCTTACTCATTAACTCTACCTGATCCCTCACCGACAACACTGTTCCCCAACCCTGGAACCAGAAGCAGCCAACAACAGCGACCTAGTGTGCCCATAAGAACAGCCTTGCAACCTAGCATCAGTAAACTAAAAGTTGCTGAACGATTACCGAAGAAAAGTTAGCGTATGATACCTTTGCATGGGAATAATCTTTCAACCTATACAAGAATTATCGAAAAGCCTCACAAATTCAACTGAAGTATTAGTGTCGATAGGTCCTCATTCGACAGCGATAAAAGATGAACGGTCGATTCCCAGCAAAGGCAAGAAAGTGTGAACACATTGTATGGGTGTCTCAGAGTCTAGGTAAAAAAGTGATCTTAAGAACGTTTACATCTAACTACGAAATGAAAGAAAGTTAGGCAGTGTACAATACATTAAATTTTGAGTCCAGGAGAATGGAAGAGGTCTTATATCGTTCGTATCTATCTATAAGCTTGGCCAAGACTTAAGTGTGAACGAGAGAACATATTATTCATTTGTCAAAGAGAGGTCTTCGAGTTGGAACGTTTTACCACATTAGAAAACCAGAGTAGAGAATAAAAAAAAAAATAGGAACAAGAATGCTACCCAGCAGGCCACCACTGAAGTCATAACACTTCACACGGTCGTCTCAAAGTCCATGTCGGTGTAGTCGAGAGCATAGGCACTTAAGCTTTTCTCCTTAGGTGGGAGGATGGACTCCTGGGTCGACACCCTCCGAGCGTCCTGCTGTCGCTTTTTGGCCCGCTGGTTACGGTGACGGCGCACAGCTGATACGGTGATGAAAAGCAGCGTTAGCAGCGTGAGAACCACAATGGTAAGGTATAGCCATGGCACTCGCTCCAGCAGACAGTTTGACACCATCTCGTCGCTACCTGCGGGAACAGACAGCCGTCATGAGTGTAGTGACAAGTGTGTTAATGATTTTGGTGGTGGAAACAAATGCGATGTTAATGTTGATAAATTAGACACATGTGCAACACGTGGGTATCTTTACTGAGGAAACGTTTCGCCACACAGTGGCTTCATCAGTCCATACAAAGGAGAATGGTGAAGAACAGGAGAAGTTCGATGTAATCAGTCCCTCAGCCTTGAGTTGACTCAAGGGACTGATTACCTCGAACTCTCCTGTTCTTCACCATTTTCCTTTGTATGAACTGCTGAAGCTACTGTGTGGTGAAACGTTTCCTCAATAAATATATACAAGTGTTGCACATGTGCGATGTTAATGTCCATGGTGGTGGAAACAAATGAGGTGATAATCAAGAGAGGTAATACAATATGAAATCTGTGAAATGTTGACGAAACGTAAACACTTGCACCGTAATCCTTGAACAAGACAGTGACAATATTATGTAAGATAAATGGTTTCTGTTACTCTTTAATTAATATCATATATTTTTATTAGCCGGACTTGAGTCCTGGAGGTGGGAAGTACAGTGCTTGCACTGTAAAGGAGGGGTTGGGATATTTGCTGTTTAGAGTGACTTCTAAACTGTCGTATCCGCGAGCCCCTGGCAAGAAAGTGACTGTGCGAATGATTGTGAAAGTGTTTCTTTTTCGGCTCACCCAACCTCGGTGGGAGACGGCAGCGTGTTAAAAAAAAAATTTATATTCATAAAAATAGCTAAACTCGTATGGGTCATACAATGCCTAAGGAATACATAATAATCAGGCTTAATCCAAGAAAGGGATCCTTGGATCAGGAAACGTTCACCAGCGTTAAGGAACACTTCCCCATCATTCACTGACAGGTACCCATAGTGTTAAAACATTTATCTTTGAAAACAGGATTCTGCAGTAGCTGGCCGAATCATTTTGCCAAAATTGCCAGGTAACTGTATTGATTAAGTGGTCAATCAATTAATTAAACACTGTGTTCACAGTCAGGTTCGTTCCATTCCAGGCTGTCACAAGCGGCGACTTAATTATTGCGAGAGTGACAAGATGTCGCCGATTCTCTGTGCGTTCCACGGCGCTATTTAGGTGTATTCTATTCTTCGATCTGTTAAAAAGTTGGAGAGCGAAACGTAGTTCCCGACCTATTTCAAATAGTAAATAATAGAATACAAGAGTGGATACCCAAATTAGTTGATTATCCCAGGACAATATATGATGAGCCTTAATTTTAAAAAGGGAAGGAAAATCTAGCCTCGGTAAAATTAACCACTAAGTGAACATCACCTGAAGGAGACATTCTCAAGATAAGCAAAACACCACCACTATCCTCCTTGAGGCTGTGAATATTGACTCAGATTTTTTTCCTACTAAACCCCGACTGGCTGCACTGGTCTTCTCATAACAACACACACACACACACACACACACACACACACACACACACACACACACACACACACACACACACACACACACACACACACACACACACACACACACAGAGCCAGATGTAAAAATATTCCCTGCTTCATACCACTCACCTCTGTAAAACTGGGACATTAAAGACACGTTGTAAAAAGCACCAGCTCAATGAAAGACAAAAGGATGACTCGAAGCATTCACAGGATTGCTTCAAGCAACATCTCCATTACTATTTCCCTTGAAGGCTATAACCAAATTCTTTTCAAAGATTACGATGCCATTCCACACTGGAAAATGCATGTGTAGCTAACGGTAGGATCACTGTCTCCAGCAATACTTTTACGAACTGCAATGCTGCTCGTTGCTTCAATTTCTGTGTCTCTAGTAATTTAATAGTACAAGTACTTTTCTCCTTTCAATAATTTAAGAGTCCAGCAGACTTTTCTCATTTTAATAATATGAGAGTACAAAAACTTCATGTTTATAATAAACGGAGAGTACAATTTTTAAATTGATAACCCAATATTATTCATAGGTTCAGAAATTCGGCACTGCCATTTTTTTCTACCTGGTAATATTCCAAAGAATTTTCATGTCTGTGATGTTATAACAGTTTACTACTTCTGTTAGCAAAGTAAGGATCTTTCAGGCTTTTTATACTATAATAATTTTCATACTTTTAAGTTTCTAAAACGATTATTTTTCTAGCCTTGATAATCAGAGTCTTATGCTATAATCTTATATAGGTTGTCGTTCTCATTTAGTTAAATAGCAATTAATAATATGGTTACTGATAACTCGGGGAATTTTTATTCCAGTGTGTGTGTGTGTGTGTGTGTGTGTGTGTGTGTGTGTGTGTGTGTGTGTGTGTGTGCAAACTCAGTGACACACATTGTTCAGAAAATCAATAAGACCTCCGTGATCCAGTGTTTGACTTTTGACATTATCTGTGCAGTATTTGACATTATCTCCTATTGTTAACTATATTTCTTTTTCCTTGCTGAACAGTATTAAAAATTTCAATAGCAAGGCTAGTCGGCATTTTCCAAATTGATGTCAAAGATGACGGAAACGTATATTATACTGGGAAAAGAAACAGTTTTTAAAATCCTCCACAGTATGGTAATGAAGAGGCTGATGAACCACTGTGAACAAAAAATGTGTATTTCATTGAAATAACTGACGGAAGTGATAACATTAGAGAGAGCGCGAGAGCAAGAGAGAGAGAGAGAGAGAGAGAGCAAGAGAAGCGAGTGTAGAAGCGTATATACAGTACGCACATATTGTGTGTGTGTGTGTGTGTGTGTGTGTGTGTGTGTGTGTGTGTGTGTGTGTGTGCGGGTGGCGAGGCAGCCATGCTGATGACTTGCCAGGTGTGAATTAATCTAGCCTGGGCGGTCCCACAGGCAGAAGGGGGATCATTAAGTTCGTGGCAGGCGTCGCCCATGACAACTCCTACTGATTTCCCCACAGGTTTTGCCTCCCAACTAACTGGTCCTTGTTGATCTCCGTCTCAGTCTGTTCCTGTTTGTCTAGGAATGGCTGCCTGTCTATCATTTTCCATTTTCTCCGTCTCTCTCTCTCGCTCTCTCTCTCTCTCTCTCTCTCTCTCCCTCTCTCTCTCTCTCTCCCTCTCTCCCTCTCTCCCGCTCTAACCCTTCCTGTTTCTACCTACAAATTCACACTAGCTTTAGATAATAGCTCCACTACGTTACCGAAATGGGGCTGTAAGCGTTGATACACGCTGCTGCCTTCCCAGTCACCCGCTGTTGCATGGGTCATGATGCACTCTGTACCAAGGCTGGGTAATGCTACTTCCTCGTAGGAAAATGGGAAATCTAACAGAGTCTTGCGTTCAGTATAGTAGCGAAATTGCAAACGAAAACGAAAATTAACACAGAGAATGAGCAAAAATGCGATTTGGGACAACACTGAGGGTTATTATTATATGTTTTTTTAAATGAAAGGCTAAATCCTTTTAGGTTATTCTGCTTGAAGAGAGCTAGAGACTCGAACCACCGGTTTGCTATGCACGAGACAGAAACAGCACTTGTCCTACAAAGCTGTACACACTTCTACCATTAAGCCATCCTTGCAACGTAAAAGTTAAGGTCCTTTGGCGAAGTCTCTCTTCCCGTGAGCCCAATGTCAATTCATTTCCCTATATCACCCGCAGCAATAGAACTGAACAATATATAGCCCTCGTAACCACTTCGAATGATGGGGCTTAATGCGGCTTTAAGAGTTTCACTACAACTGGTTTCAGCATCATTAAAACTGTATTCGCCTACGTCGTGGTCTTTTGCAGGCAGGACGGACTAGCGGTGCATGATAGATGTTGCTGGTCTGAATCCTGCTGGTGGCAGTGTTTTCTTTTTTTTGTTTGTTTGTTTTTGTTTTGTTTTACGTATATCGTTGTATATAATGTTTTTCTTCACTCCTTAATTGGCAAGAAAGAATACCCAGAGCAGGAGTGACACTGCCGACAATACATGTTAAATTTTTTGACCACATCAGGCGTCTCCCACCACGGCAGGGGGACCCAAAAAAGGAAATATTCATCGACATTCTTTCAACAGCTGTCGTGCCAGAAGTGTGCAGACATCGCAGTTTAAATGAGTTGTAACATCTTCACCCCCTCCCCCAGAATGCAGGAACCGTACTTCCCACGTACAGGATTCAAGGCCTGTTTACTGGTATCCCTGAATTCCTTCATAAATATCTACCTCCTACTCCAGAAGCACTTTAGATCCTTACAACCACATATCTTGTATTTCATGAAGCACTTAACCCGTGCCAGTTATTCAGTGTAAAGAGCCCACATCTAGCATCTTACCAGACATCGGGCTATTGGCGACAAGAAATAAAATCATAATAGAAATTGGATGGAAACACACCTCAACAAGTCTTGAAAACAAAGCATGTCAAATTCTTTTAACCAATTCCTGATCAAACGAGCTATGCTGCAGTTTTGCATTACACTACGTACTGTAAGCACCAACAACTTGACTGACAAGATCAAACAATAAGATTGGTCGACGGAAGCAACTATCCTCTGAACCATCAACAAGTATATAGCATGTATTCACTGACCTTCGGGGCAGTGCTTGCGACCATCACACCAGAGCTCTGCAGGGATGCACGCACTCAGCTCTGGACACAGCTCCTTGCAGGGCACATCAGGAGGCTCGTCTCGCCACCCTCCCAAACCACCAGCGCGGGGTGACACGTAGGCGTCTTCTGGTCTTTCTGAATCAGCGGGTTTCCAGGTGGTGAGCCAACGAAGCCGAAGACTCGAAGCGCTACGGGGTTCCCACACCACCACCAGAGATGACTCCCTCCCGTCAGACTCCCGGTAATCTAGTTCGCGACTTGTGGGTTTGTCATCAGCTTCATCATCTTCGTTAGCGCCGCTGGTGTTGGACTCTTCTTCAGGGGGCGGGGGGCTCATAACTCGAGGCTCGGGTGGCGGCCAAAAGAATGTTATAGCAGCGGCCTGGTCGGCCGCGGGGCATACTCCGAGCACTGGCTCAGCTCTTCCTGGAACATGAAAAAATAATCGAGTATCGGATGCACAAGTGCCGTTGTCGAGGCTAGCACGAGGCAATGTTAGAAAGAGCGAATGTTTTGGTGGCGTTTTCAGAAGCCAGGGAAACCCTTCGCATCTACCTTTCGAGTTGGAGGGGGAAGAATCTGCAACAACTTCCCCAGCAGCTCCTGAGAGAACTCGAGTCGCCCCAATACATCCTGGAGCCTTAAGAAATTCGTAGGTGGCATTGAAGAAGTAATGTCTATAATCTTCATAAGACAGCATGCCCTTTATGGTGAGGTTTATGGTCAGGTCTGGCCCGTGAGAAACCTGAGTGATGGGTATAGAATCATGTGAGCAAACACAGGCCAACGGCAACTCGACCTCAGCCCAGGGCCATTCTGATACAGACAGAGACATGTGCGAAGATCCCCCGGGTATACAGCGCAAGGCCTTTGTCTGCCGATTCACTTGCGTACGGCAGCCAGAGGAACCAGTGAGGATACTGTCAATGGTGAGGCGCACTACCTGGTCTGCCGCTGCCAGGAGACGCCATGAGCATGACACGAAGGAGCGACCCCCACGGCCATATAGAAAAACGTCCCTCGGGGCACTGAATGTCAAGTTTCCTCTGGAGGCTCCGTCGCTCCTGATAACTCGACTGCACGGGTCACCCGCCCACTCCCCGGCTTGCCGCCGCTCCACAAACTCATATCTGGTAAAACATATTCAAAATTATTTATACTATACATGAGAGAGAAAGAAAACTGTTTATATTCACTCTAAACTGTACATAGATAATCACCAATAAAAACTTATTTAGACCAAGTAATACCGAAAACTATAATGCATTATTCCGCCCTTTCGATAACCATAACTTGCAGGTGGCAGTGAAGAGCAAAGTAGTAAGATTTACCTAAGCAAAAATGAGACTTTGGTGACAATGCTTCCATCCCCAAAGTACTGAGACATACTCAGATTCCTGCCAGTAGAGACATAGGACTCGTTCCTGTCGCAGGGGCGCACGTTGGAGTCTTCGAGGAGTCTGCGTGCGCGGTCACAAGTTCGCGGCTCCGTATCATGGCAGTGTTGGGCGATGGGCTTCCCATTAGGCCAGTCTCCATCACTGATTGTCAGTTGTGTCGAGCATAACTTGGCTTGCAGTTTGGCGAGCTGCGATTCTCTGTGGTAGTGGACAAAAGTGATCCACACTACCTGGCCATGTGAGCCCAGGAATTGCCATACGCAGGTGGTATTCGGCGGCACACTGTGGGTAGCACCCTCCACCCAGCCGGTGCTATTGTCGCTGCTACGGATTTCCACTCGACAATCTTCCCCAATGGAAGCCGTGGGTATGAAACGCGCCTCAGCTCGTAGTTCGAACCCCGCGACATGCGTCCAGGGCGCTTCATGATGAGGGTAGTCGTAAGGTGAAGTTGTAAACTCAATTAGAACATCTGGCCCTGAGGATACGATCTCAGGGACAATGTCTCCTCGGCAGAAAGTGACTAAAACTGGAGAGGTGGTGGAGTTACCGTCGTATACACGCACGTAGTCGCCGACGTAGTAACAGTCTCCATAGAGTTTAAGGTGACGCTCGGTGGTGTCATGGGGTTGAACCAAACTCTTAACGTGCACCAAGTGTCCATCCGCCTGGCTGAGGGAGATCACGGCCCTCTTGCCTGGTGGAGACCTGGTCTGGCTGAGAGTGTAATAACACGTTGTGTTTCTCGGGTACATCCCGGGAAAGTTCGGAGACTGTACGAAGCATGGCCGTTGGTCACAATTAGTGAAGAGGGCGTCACACACTGTTGTTTTATCTCGCAGTCCCAAGTACTTTGGCTCTGTCGGTTTCCCATACCTCACCACCGCCGATTCCCGACGCAGGAACTTGTAAGACATCTTGACGTAGATACTGGAGAAGGCGTCGAGGGCGGTGAGGTCATTGTCAGTGGGAAGCCGTGTGATGATGACGGAGACAGAGGGAGTCTCTGAGTAATACATCTCCAGCCCAACACCGTCGCCACACCAGAAGCCAGGCCTGCAAACAAGATTAGATTAAAGCCTTAGAAGGCCGTAGATTCTCATTCTTCAAGTATTCTTCAAGTATTTGCAGCTATAGGGCTTTCTTTTTTAATATAATAATCATAATAATGGCCCTTTATACTTTCATAATTGTAGGTTTCAGTCAGATCTGTATCTTAGTATTTCCACAAAAAAGTAAAATGAGAGTAAAACATCTATTAAGAATGAGAACGAGCCAGTATCATTGTGCATCGTTACAAGAGAGACAAAGTGACGCGAGATGGTGATACTGTTCCTATGGCTGTGTTAACTGTATATTTTCTATCAAACATCTAAACATTAATAAAATTACGAAACTGTATTCATAAATAAACAATATTTAAAATTTTTTTATGTCTATTAATATTTATTAAAAATATCAGAAATATATTTCTCTAATACACATTGTGTATTAACACGTCAAAAAGCTAACTCTAATTACAATACAAATGTATGTGAACTGGCAGGCAGCAGCGAATGTTGATAAATGCAAAACTAAGCAAACCAGATTCTCATACTCAGAAATTTCAATAGTGTTGTATAAAGAGTGCGAACCTATTTTCTATGAAGTAATGTTTACTGAGCTGATAGCCGCGAAACCATAAAATGTTCCACAATGGATTTTGCTCATGCGTTCAGAATTTTTATCTATAAATTCCTAATAAAGAAAGTCTGTTTCTGTACGCAGCGATAAGCAGTTGGTCCTGGAAATTTGTAGTTAAACGAGTTTGCTGGCCTTAAGTGACTGTACTGTAGTGTGTGTGTGTGTGTGTGTGTGTGTGTGTGTGTGTGTGTGTATAAAATACAGATTGTAGTTACCTTGAGGTATGGTACTTATTAAAGAGTGCGAGAACAAGAAGAGCAAAAACTTCATTAAAGAACAGCAGGCGGCAAATAATCACACACATACTTTTCTTTAAGGTATTTGAAGAAACTTCCCTGAATGAAAACTTGAGACCAGGATACCCACAGAGCTCACAAAAGATAAGGGCAATTACTATGGTGAATTTTATATTCATTTGTTCTTCGTGTTTAAACAGAAAAATACTGTTTGTGTACGTGAAGGAATTATTTTCCTTCTCTGTCAATGATTTTTATTTGTAATTTTTTTTCTGTTCGTATATATATATACTCACCTCTACGTGGTTGCTGAGGTTGTCTCAGCTTCTGGCCCCGTATCTTCGTTAGCCACTACTGGGTTCACTCTCCTGGCTTCGAGAGCCTTATCGAACTACTTTTAAAACCTATTTTTGGCCCACTCCACTGGCCAGGTCGTTTCACTTCCTTTTACTCTAAGACTGAAGAAATACTTCCAAACATCACTGTGACTCGTCTGTGTTTTCAACTTCCAGTTGTTTCCTCGTGTTCCTGTTTCCAGTTTCTCGAGTAATCTGTTCCTGTCCACCGTGTCATTTAGTCTCAATATTTTGTACGTTGTTATATCACACCTATTCATTCTTTCCTTTAACGTCATCAGGTTTAACTCCCTTAATTCCTGTGTGTGTGTGTGTGTGTGTGAGAGAGAGAGAGTTTGTGTCAGAATAAAGGTAGAGAGCACTAATGGACGTTGTTATGTGAGAGGGAGAAAAGGGTATTGTGGGAGGGAGAGAAAGTAATGGGTGTTATAATGGGGAATTGAGCCAGGGCGAGGTGAAGTAAGAAAAGAACATTTGTGGAAAAGCTACAATGGGAACGCGAGCTGGGATTGCTGAGACCATGGGGAAATTGGTGCTGTCAGACGAGATGTAATACAGAGCTAGTTACTAGGAAATGTGCAGCTCAGCATCGCAGCACCACAGCATCGCAGCACCAGAACAGTATCACATCACTACAGCATCTCAGCATTTAACTTACCATTACGTAAACTACACTGTACACGGACAGCATCACAGCATCCCACACAGCTGTACAACACTGAAGCATCCCACATAGCATTGGAACAGCCCTGCTTGCAGGTTTAGCGCTTAATTTGATGATAATGTATAGCATTAAATCATCACACATAGCTTACAGAATACCTACATCACAGCATCACTCCACAGCATCACTACACCACTCTCTCAGCACCACTCCATCACAGCAGGAGACTGATGGAGGGACACTAAGGGTGTGTGACACACTCAGGTAATGAGGAAGTCTGGCACGTCAACATTACTCCATCTCGCCACCTCTCCCTTTATATCATCATCTTTCCTCCTATCTTTGTTACTCTCCCTCTTCCTCTTATCTTTATTACCCCCCCTCCCGCCTTCATGCTCTTCCTTCCCTCTTTATTACTCTATTCTTGGATACACGATCTTCGTAATCCCCCTCTTCCTTTCCATAATTGATCTTAATCTTCCCCTTTCTTCCCGCTTTCCAACTTTTTTTCATCTCATCCTCCCACTTCTTCACCTCCATCTTCTCCTTTCCTCTTCTTGCATCTCATTCCAATCTTCTCCTTTTCTTACATCTCATCCACTCTTCTCTTCATCTCTTTTCCTTCTCATCTCACTCTTCTTCCTCTGTATCCCCCTCTTCTCCTCTTCCTCTTTCACCCTCATATTCCTCATCCTCTTCTTCCTCCCCTCGTACCGAAAGTACGGCGCTGAAATATTTATCCCTTCTGGCTGCACTGCAGAAGAAGCTCAGGGCTCTTGAGGTCCCTAAAGGTTTTGTTTCTTTGCATTATTTAGGTAAGAAGTTTGTGTGTGTGTGTGTGTGTGTGTGTGTGTGTGTGTGTGTGTACTCACCTATTTGTGGTTGCAGGGATCGAGTCATACCTCCTGGCCCCGCCTCTTCACTGATTGCTACTGGGTCCTCTCTCTCCCTGCACCTTGAGCTTTATCAAACCTCGTCTTAAAACTATGTATGGTTCCTGCCACCACCACTACGTCACTCTCTAGGCTATTCCACTTCCTAACATCCCTTTGACTCATAGGATTCTTTAACTTGAAATTGTAACCCTTTGTTTCTGTGTCCCATCTCTGGAACATCCTGTCTGTCCACCCTGTCAATTCCACGCAGTATTTTATATTTCGTTATCATGTCTCCCCTGACCCTCCTGTCCTCCAGTGTCGTCAGCCGATTTCTTTGTAGGATTAGCCGCTTAGCTCTGGGACTAGTCTCGTTGCAAACCTTTGCCCTTTCTCTAATTTCTTGACGTGCTTGACCAGGTGTGGATTCCAAATTGGTGCTGCATACTCCAATATAGGCCTGACGTATATGGTGTACAGAGTCTTGAAAGATTCTTGTCTGAGGTATCGGACCTGGACCAGCCTTGTAGCCTGTCCAGGTCTCTTTGTAGTGGTGTGTGTGTGTGTGTGTGTGTAGGTGTGTGTGTAGGTGTGTGTGTGTAGGTTCTCTTCGTTAGTCTTGTCCTTACCAACAGTTGTTGAAAAATTTACTCTGTAAATTGTGTTCTCTTGCTTAGGAACTTAACTTTTAAGATTACGCAGTAAAAAATTCTCGGTAGACATCAGATAACATGAATATCAAACCAAAACTAAGATCAACATTCATCGTTATTGATCTAGAATAGTATGCACAGTATTTGAGCCAACGTTGATACCTTTTCAAACAACTTTAAACCCACTCATGAATCCCGTACGGACGAAACGCTATCGTTAATGAAGGTAACTGCTGAACCTAAGTGTCATTTACTATACTACTCATTATTCTAGACAGAACACACATCCTCAATAATCCTTGGGGAAGGCTAGTTAAAATAATCTACATACTCTCAAGTGGTCCATACTT
>NC_091373.1:10279690-10282190 GCF_038502225.1 Cherax quadricarinatus
AGAAAAATGGATTTTGATAATAAAACCCATATGAAGAAGACATGCAAAATTAAAAAAAAACGAGTGTGTATAAGATAAGAGAAGTAAAAATTTATATATTATATATAAATATATATATATATATATATATATATATATATATATATATATATATATATATATATAAAATATATATATATATATATATATATATATATATATATATATATATATATATATATATATATATATATAGTATGGAAAAAACCACTGTGCAAGTAGTGAAATTCCAAGCGCTTTTGTGACTGCTTCCACAGAAGCTCTTGGAATTTCACCTATTTCACAAGTGGTTGTTTATGCATAATCTTAAAATCACCTGTTTACTGTGATCTTATTGCATATATATATATATATATATATATATATATATATATATATATATATATATATATATATATATATATATATATATATATATATATATATATATATATATATATATATAAAATATGAGGTGAAGCTGTAGAAATGAAAACGTAATGAGGTTTAGTTTGAGAAGTTGTCGTGATCATCCTTCATGAGATTAACATAATCATGGTTTATGACTGCTGCTCTAAAATAGTTTGTCATTTATGGTGTTAATATATTGCTTCAGAAAAACTGAGCTAAGTGCAGCTAAATCACTGCAATAATGTCAACCAGAGTTTGACAGCACAAATTAGAGATAACGTCAATATCTGAAAGTTTAGGAACCACAAAATATAACATATATATCTTTATTAATAACGTAGAAAATATTAATTTTTATTATACAATATTAAGTACATAGGCAGAAGTTATTATTATATTTATATGAGCTGCAAACCCATAGTTGAATCTCGATCCTCCGTCTCCAGAACAAACGTTACTCTGGTAGCTAAGATGCCTGTAGTCTACCTGTCAATGATTTTAAGAGTTACCTCAACTATATCCTAGACCAGACCTTCTGGTTGCTGGTCTGATCAGCCATGCTGCTGCTGCTAGCAACAACTAGCTAGCAGCCAGTCAAAACTCAATCCACCGCACTAAAGGTAGAAACAGAATCCTAGAGTCGTGGAGGTTCTATCCTCCGTAGTTATATATACAGGTGTGTTAAAAGAATTTGTAGAAATAAGAGTGTGCGCTACGTGTACGAACATTTCCTAAGAATTTTAAAGAGAACCCGATTCCGTTTTTGTTGCAGTGAAAGAGTTCCATTATACGCTCCGGGGAGGTAATATTATTGTGTTTACGGAGGAATGGCTGTCATCTCTTCCCTGCTGGTGTTGTGTGTGTGTGCGTGCGTGCGTGTGCGCGTTTGTGTGCGTGTGCATGCATATGTGCACTATAGTATAGTGCGCATGAAGCCGTAACCTAGTTTGTTAATGATGGATTGTTTCGTCAGTCTTTCGGTCTACATTTGTTGATCGTTGTGGATATTAAAAGCAATGAGCGAATATCGATGAGTAAGGCATATACAGGTTGAAACTATGGAGCTAAATACTTAACAAAGCTGATGGAATGACCGACTAATTTTTACTTCTTCAAGGCTGAGGAACTGATCCCCTTATAATTACCTCTCCACAGCTTTTGACTTCTAAAGTATTCCAGTCACGTCTGTGTTCGACTGAGGAAGCCTGACGATCAGAAGAAACGTTTCGACAATAATGATGCTTAACTGATGCACTGTCTTATTTACTTGTCGGTGTTGTATATTTTTGATTAACAGATAATTTTAAAATATCGTTTATTTTTAACATGGGCAGATGATTCTCTTTCCGGAGGAGTTTTCGCTTCAAAGCCTTTTTTTTTTTTTGTATGGTACTTTTTCTCGTTTTAACCCAAATACATCGACGTTTAGTATCCTAATTTTTTGTTGTTGCTAATACGACCTGGTTTACGGCGTCTTTCGTAATGCATTTCTCATACCAATCTGAGCATACTCCAAATATCTCTCACACCAGTTTCAACATTCTCCAGGAGGGAGAGATTAGCGAGGTAGGGAAGCAGGCATTCACTTCTATTCATTTTTTTCTAACGTGTCGAAAAGGCGGTCAGAAAACTAGATAAAGAGAAAACAAATAATGAGAGGTGAACATGAAACAGGTGAGAGAGATAACAAATACCAATTCAGATCAATGTGCTACTTCGCTACTTCTAAACGTAGTTTTTCTTACGGACAATATTCAAGGGAAAATATCCGTTGCGATTAACAGGAGGCAACAGAAAGAACACACTGAATATTGCACGAAATTAAAAATAATTTTTTCGACAATGGTATTTACAGAAAATATGGTCCGAATTGTATCCTTTCACACCTTACCAAGTAAGGAAGAAGGATCATCGTGGAGAATAAAGGTCACCGTATCACAGACTGAACAATATACAACTAAACCGATAATTTGAGATTAGACTAAGCAACTTTTCGATCCATCAGATCCTGAATTTATGATTCAGGACGGATCGAAACATCTAATTTAGATGATCTTATTTTCTAAAATAC
>NC_091373.1:10292190-10322190 GCF_038502225.1 Cherax quadricarinatus
GTGCATCGATGTCTTTAATTCTGCCTTCATCGTCCTGAGGTCTGAGATGTGATAGTTTTGACATCTGAATTTTCTATTTTGATATCTCTATAAACAGGTTTGAAATCTGAATTATGTATTTTGAAATGTGGATTGTCTATTTCCATAAACAATATAAATATCGGTATGAAACTAATGAACAACTCGTACACTCCAATCCCAATTATAACTCTGGAAATATATGTTTGCCTGTAATAAAACCAGAGGAAAAATATATTACTATACATGTTTGAAGATTCTCGTTCCTCGTAATTTCATAATTTATCCTTTAAATTATATTAAAAAAATCCTAATCTTTTCAGAAGTAACTCGCTTATAAAGTGATCTTTAGTAAATAGAAATTGACTAGAAATTAATCAAGTAGACCCAAAATAAGTGTTAATATTAATTATGTACAGAAGAAAAAAGTTTTTCATTATTTTTCAAATATCGACAATTTCAAATGTTAATTTACTAGCCAGTAACACTAAAAAATAATTCTGTGTATGTCATTTTGCTGGATTATCTTGAATTTGATACTTTACGTTCAAACAAAGTTTTGAAATTATACAGATAAAATGTTTTATATTCTGAACATTTTCAAAATGGTATGTTTTATGATCAATGTAATATTTTTGCATTAAACTACCATACAATTTCGTGCGTCCTAATCCCGATTATACGTCGAGTCAGATATTTGCAATATGTATAATAGCAACACCAATAAAATATACCATTATACGAGTACAAATGTTCCATTTCCTCTTATTTGATAATTTTGGATTCAGATTTAGTGTAAATTTTAAAACACATTTGTATACAAAGGTATTTCGTCTATAAATATTGTTCAATAAATCACATTATTAAATGAACTATGTAAACAGTTTATATCCTCAGGCGTAGGGAGTCGCATAGTTTTTAACATTTGAAAAAAAATTTCCCCAAATAGTAATTAGAGTTGGTAAGTTAATTCTACCGTAAAGCTTGAAAATCTCAGTCCTAGTAAAAATATTGGCATCATAACAACCAGTATCTAAAATAAGGGTAGGTGCGGAGTCTGTCCCACTAAATCAGGAACAGTATGCCTCAAGGTGTACTTGGTATCTTCCTATGGCATTTCTACTTCAGAGACCTATTTCACTAACTGCACAATAACTTACTCAAGACTGGAAACTCCCTCTGCCCTCAATCACAACAATAGCCAACTTGCGACTACATCTACCTGGAGTAAACGGTGACAATTTTCGTTTGATACTGAGAAATGAAATTGGATACTGACATAAAGAAACACTAGTGAACATCTTATTAAGTGGAATAGAACTTTAATTAACTGTTAAATTGAAGGGATTGTACGGGCACCGTTGCCTAGAATTTTTTGTAATAAGGTTTAACAATACAGTATTACGATACTTCGAAAGTTTTACTGTATCAAAAGTTCTAGACACGTTAAGTTTACAGGACGCGTCCTTCACGTGACTTAACATATTATTACTATTATTATGTATTAGTAGTAGTATAAGGAGCAGCAATAGTTGTACGAGTAATAGTCGCAGTAATAGTTGTAGTAGTAATGGTAGAAGTAGTACTGTTGTATAACATTGCAATAAAGTGTACAATCATCTTTCCTGCGAGTCTCCAGGGATCCTCACCCTGACCCATGCACAGGCGTGGCCAGGTTTGTTGACGTTCTATCTTCCAGGATAAGAAAAAAACGATAATTCACTTATGCTGTTTCCAAGCCACCGACTGCAGTCTGAGAAGCCCTTCCCGGGCCGGCATCTTCCACGATATTTCTGAAGATTTGTTTCATCGAGTATTGTGTGGGAAAGAAGGTGTGTGGGGGCGAGAAAGGTATATGATTTTTTTTCTTTTCCTCTGATTTTTCATGTGATAAGTGATGACTTGTGAGTGCATGTGTTGTTCTTAGTGCACAGGGGCGTGTACGTGTTCGTTTGTATCCCTGCGCATTCGCGCAGGGATACACACGTGCTTTTAAATTATGCATCTTTTATGCTTGAATATATATTTGAAAAAAAGCAATACTCTGAAAATTATTACTAATACTGTTGTTACTGTTTTTATTTTTAAATTATCATTATTATTATCATTATCATTATTATTTATCATTTTTGGAAATGACAGGAAAAACACGCACTTGTGCATAACGTAATCAAATATGGCATCATTATATATTTTTATTAAGTTTTTGCCTTAGCTTCCAGCACTACTGTAATAATAACGTTATTAAATGCGTCAACATGTAAACAATGTAAGAATATCATTCTCCCAGAAGATATATTTTCCTGACTTTAATTACGTCCGAGGTATAACAATCAGTTTGCCCTTCATCATTGACTTGACTAATGATGCAGTCCGTGGTAATGACCCAAGACCAGCCAGCTTTAATTAAACATCCAGCTGAGAAAATGCTCGGCTTCTGTCACCTCATCTGCGGAATAATTTATAGTGTTATACATCTTTTAGAGGGAACTGAAGCTCTCTCGTCTACCACCTTCGGAACACGCGAAAACACACACACACACACACACACACCAACTGAAAACCTTTTTTCATAAACGGTTTACAGTTTTCTAAACATATTTAAAGGAAACTGTCCACTGCAGTTATTTTTCCATAAAATGCCTGAATTCCTCTTAAAAGATGCATATGAAAAGGTTTCTTTATTTAGATTGCCCCATTTTTTTTTACGTATCTTGCCTGCTGTATATGTATCATGGCTTCTATGTGCATATCTTCATTCCCGTACATGTGCCTTATCTCCTGTGTACATACCTTGCCTCATCTGTACGTATCTAGCCTTCTAATTGCACACATTGCTTCCTGTGCATGTATACCTTTCTTCATTTGCGCTATCCCTTCACACACTCACCGTCACATTTCCCTAAATCTTTCACACACACTTTCTTCACTTTCGCACACTTTGCTTCCCGCACGCTCTTTCACTCTTTTTCCTTTCTCGCACATTTTCCCCTCTGTCTTTCAGGCACTCATTTAAGGAGTTTCCCAAACTCTCTACGTTACATCTCTCCTATACAGTCCTCCATAATCTTTCTCAAAATGCGTATCTCACTCGCTCTTCTCGGTGTAACTGACAAGGTGTAATTAATCTCCCGACACTAATATAATTAACCATGTATCATATTTTCATTTTTCGTATGTATCCAGTGCGAGCCTTCTGGCGCTGCTCTCTGTCTCTCTGTCTGTATGTCTGTCTGTCTGTCTCTCTCTCTCTCGTTCCTTCCCCCCGTTAATCTCTGAAATATGCTCAATCTGGCTTCTATTTTTCAGCATGTCCATTGCAGGAATCACAGTATTGACCAGGGCAGAGCTAAAATAATCCATCACACAAATTGAAGCAACAGAAGATAAAAAAAAAAGTCTAGTTTAATAGAAGCCATCCAGAATTTTACCCCGTCAGAGGGCGAGTTGAGGCCTGACGCCATTACCATGACTACAGTTCTTCAGGCTGACGGGGGAAAAAAGCTCAGGTCGTCTTACCATAAATGTGGAGCGTTCGTTTTATAACTATTTAAGTAACAATGACGCCTCCACCCCGCTGCATTCATGTCCAGTTTTTGTTACTTTGTTATTGACGTTAAAGTACAAAAGGAAACAATACCGTGACTGGGATAACACACAACCCGCACTTAGGAGAGAGAGAGGCTAAGGACGACGTTTCGGTCCGACTTGGTCCAGATCGGACCGAAACGTTTTCATAAGCTTCTCTGTTCTATGTGCGGGTTATCTGTATTTCGTGTTATTGACAGTATTTTAATTTCTGGTAATATTATTAGTAGTAGTAGCAGTAGTAGTAGTAATCGGTGTAGCCGTAATGGTAGTAGTAGTAGTGATGGTAGTAGTGGTAGTAGTAGTATTAGTAATGGTGGCAGTAGTAGTAGTAATAGAATTATCAGTAATAGTATTATAATTATTGTTATTATTATTATTAAATTTAATAAAATCACCAAACCCAAGTGGGCCATGCATAGATCAATTTGGACTCAACCTAACTTATCCTAACAACCTAGAATATCAAATAATTTTTGTCCTCGGCAAGTATCGTGCATAAAGTGATTCAATGTAGCAAGTTGAAAAAACAGTTTGCTAACTGAATAAAGGTTCTAAAATGAAACCAGAGGCAACACTTCTCCTCGCCTGAGTAGAATGGCTGATAAAAAGTAGTGCAGGCAATTACCCGTATGCGTTTCTTTGAACATTAAAATGGTATAAAATACCGACAGGTTGTTAGGTAAGACACATATGCAACAGTTAGGTATCTTTATTATGAAACGTTTCGCCTACACAGTAGGCTTCTTCAGTCAAGTACAGAAAAGTTGATAGAAGCAGAAGATACTTGACGATGTAATCAGTCCATCACCCTTAAAGTTTTGAGGTGGTCAGTCCCTCAGTCTGGAGAAGAGCATCTTCTGCTTCTATCAACTTTTCTGTACTTGACTGAAGAAGCCTACTGTGTAGGCGAAACGTTTCATAATAAAGATACCTAACTGTTGCATGTGTGTCTTACCTAACATGCGTTTCTTTCTTGGATGCGTCCAAATGGCGTACTCCCGTTACTAGCAGAGATGTGTTTCGCTCTGCGTAAAGCTTTCGCAAGTCATGAATTTACTGAAGTTGAAGATTAAGACAAAAGTGCAGCAGTTGGGTATCTTATTGATGAAACGTTTAGCCTACACAGTAGGCTTCTTCAGTTAAATACAGAGATAGCAGGTGTAGTAGTGAAAGAAAGATGATGTAATCAGTCAATCTCGGAGGTTGACTGATTATATAATCTTTATTTTATTTCTGCTGCCACCTTTGTATTTGACTGAAGAAGTCTACTGTGTAGGCGAGATGTTTCATCACTAAAGACGCCCAACTCTTGCAGGTGTATCTTAATCTTCAACAGCATTTTACGAAGCTTCACATAGAGCGAAACGTTGTACTAGTGAAAGCTTGCGATGCAAAATGTGTCTTTTTAATTGGAAAGAATTGTTGCTTCTGGCATTCTTTTGAGGACGCTACATCTTTTTAAACCCAGGAAGCAGGACCAGTACTATAAAAAATATTCAACCAAACTGAAAGGCTTAATTTTTCTTTTGAACAGAATTAGAAAGCACCTTCAATATGTTTTAAATATTTGTCTCCCTAATTCTGCGATGTTTGAGGCATCTTTATAACAACTACTAATGCTGATTTTTTTTTGGTACGCAAATGCATGCACAAAAATAACATATATATATATATATATATATATATATATATATATATATATATATATATATATATATATATATATATATATATATATATACACACACACACACACACACACACACACACACACACACACACACACACACACTGAGAGTTTAATTTAATCCCTATTTTAGGTACTAAAGTATTTTTGACTGTTGGTGAACAGGTTAGCTGAAGCCTTACTGTCTTCCGTGTAGTCGATAGGCTCTAAACCTGGGGAAAACATAGAACAAATTATACTTAAATATGATGGATACCTTTAATAACCACAACGTTTCTCCCACACACGGACCTTATCAAGTTTGTAACTTAATATATAGCCAACTGTGTGGAAGGAATGCTAATTAATACATTCAATGTGTAGGCGAAACGTTGTCGTTACAAAGATATCCACTGTATGGGCGAAACGTTGTCGTTAATGAAGATATCCATCATTTACTCCACCTTTCAGTATTCATTTATCGTTCCAATCCAGATTTCATTGCTAATAAAAAAAAATCCACGGAAACAACTAAGCTAATTTCAAATAGGCAAATGCGAAGTGATAATTTAATTTCACTGTCCTATTTATATTTCACTTTTTTATATCAACACGAATGAACATTTGGTAATTATATAATTTAAAATGACTCTGAATTATTCATGTTCAGTAAATAAAATGTGAACTAAGATGCTGTTTATATTAAAAGCGACAAATTAGCCTATTTTTGAGAGGAAAATAATTAACGTTCGAGTGTAGCAACAAAAGGGTTTTGTGCAGAGATCTGTGTATCCCTAAGTGTATTTACACACACACACACACACCTCTGGGTATTTATACACCGAGAGAGGTATATCGTGCGGATATGCATATCTCCGAGCGTATATATATTCCAAAAGGTGAATAAGGTATTCTTGACTAATGATGTACAGGCGAACTACGGTCTTAATGGCCGTCGTGTAGTGGACAACCTTCAAAGCCTAACAAAAGTAACCAGCCTATTCCTTCATCTGTGCATTAGCGCATGTCTGTATTGTGGTGTTTTGCTTCTCTATCAGAGACATGAACACTGGGAAGTCTTCTCTCCTCGTCAGGGACTCGGGTGAAACTTCGGGAGAAACCAGAAACAGAGAGGAAACTGCCAAAATTTAGTGGTCTCATGAACAGATCTGAAAATAGTTCAGTTGACAATGTAAGAGCTGTTAAAATTGTGTATTTGCTGTCAGTGAAAGCATGAATTCATCAAATAAGGATATAGTTTTAGGTAAAGATGTTTAATAGTTGGATTATTAAAGTTAAAGCTTATCGCCTACGCAAGGCTCATCAAGGCTGTAGAAAACCAATTAACCACCAGCCAAGGTTACATTAATTTCTAAGCGAGAGAGAGAGAGAGAGAGTAGCACTAGTAGGATAAGGAGTGAACATTAAAATGGTATAAAATACCGACAGGTTGTTAGGTAAGACACATATGCAACAGTTAGGTATCTTTATTTCGAAACGTTTCGCCTACACAGTAGGCTTCTTCAGTCGAGTACAGAAAAGTTGATAGAAGCAGAAGATACTTGAAGACGATGTAATCAGTCCATCACCCTTAAAGTTTTGAGGTGGTCAGTCCCTCAGTCTGGAGAAGAGCATTGTTCCGTAGTCTGAAACAATATGGAGTTGAAGTGACAGGATGGAGCCTTATATAGCGCCAGGAGGTGAGACGTAGGTCACTAGTAGAAGTAAGAACGCAGATGTTGGGAGGTCAGGTCCCTCTCAAATCCTACGTCTCACCTCCTGGAGCTATATAAGGCTCCATCCTGTCACTTCAACTCCATATTGTTTCAGACTATGGAACAATGCTCTTCTCCAGACTGAGTGACTGACCACCTCAAAACTTTAAGGGCGATGGACTGATTACATCGTCTTCAAGTCTCTTCTGCTTCTATCAACTTTTCTGTACTCGACTGAAGAAGCCTACTGTGTAGGCGAAACGTTTCGAAATAAAGATACCTAACTGTTGCATATGTGTCTTACCTAACAGGATAAGGAGTACAGTATAAAGCAGGTTGGTTAGGTTGGTTGGTCATATAAGCTTAGTCTATCGACGCACGAGTCATTAAGGCTACGTATCACATATTTACCACCAAAGAAGAAGAATTAAAATGTTGACGTTTTGGAATTAAAGTAAACTACACGTGTACATAGACTGAGAATACATCCCTCTACGTCTACATACACGGTTACTCTCAGCGCACACATATCAAGAGAGATATACTCATCAGAATATATACAATGGCCTTCGTGGAAAAGACAGAAGTGAATAATGATCCTTACTGCCGCCTCAGTCTCCCGCTGGAAAAGAGCAAGACAGCACCAGTGAAATACGACTACGACATGCATTTACGTAAGAAGATCCGAGAAGGCGGAGGAGACTACTTAATAATATATTCAAGGGGAAGTATTCAAGATATCTTCTGATGAGTGTATCATTTTTGAAGACTGCACCGAGACAAACAGCAACTGTACGTGTATATGTCTTAGTTTATACACATCTAGAGTTTACTTCAATACCAGTTCGGCCGTATTTGAAATTAAAGTATTATTGATTGGTAGTGAATAGGTGGCATGCAGCCTTAATGAACCTGGTGTGTCGATAAGGTTCAAACCTGTCAAGATGACAGCGTCTTGAGACAGGGAGAGAGAGAGGGGAGTTATCAAATAACTGTTAGTGATGATAACTGTGAAAATAGCACAGCTGATACTTAAAACAACAGAAGAGTTAGGCGTGGTGTCGATCGTTCTGGGTTTGCATGAACTACAGTACATATGGGGGTAACATCGGTATTCATTCTAGCACTGCGGGAGACATAGAAGTACAGAACTGTATACGGGTTTATCTTTACATTCTTTGTTTTTAAGAATGATGTATGAAGATGAGTTTGAAATTAAAGTGTTTTGGGGCATATTTAGGGTTTAAACTATAAAAAATGGCATTTATAGGCATTTAACTGCGTCCAGAATTCGCGGTTTTTCCAAATTCGCGGGTTATCTTGGAACGTATCGCCCGCGAATTTGGGTGGACTTCTGTACATAATATTCATTGTAGTTATAGAACAACATTATTAATGATAATCACAAAAATAATATTTTAAATAAAGTAATATATTATAATCCTTACCATAATAAAAGATAAAATAAATTTAGTACTATTACTACTACAATTAATAATAATGATGAGGAGGAGGGGGAGGGAGGGATGAAAATTTGTGAATACGTTTTAACTTAAAGAATAAAAAACATGAAAAGGACAAAAATAGTGTCAGCAGAGGAATGATTACGAACTTGAGGAAGGATGCAGACTGAAGACAAAGGAAATAGCACCGGAGATGGAAGAGACGGGGGGAAAGAAGCATAATTAAGCCACAGTGAAAGGATCGATGTTATTACCATTATTTACTGAATGTTTTCCAGAGGTTGTAACTTCAAGTACATAATTACTACTCTATAAAACATTTTATTACAATATTCCGAAATCTTTATGGATCAAGCAGCGCAGACACATGACAGTAAACATATTGCCTTTACCTGTTCCTCTGAAATATTCACAGTTTTCAGTAATTCACTAAAATTAAGGTAAATTACTGTTTCATCTCTTATATGTGTAAGCATCTTTTCAAAATTTTTCCTTATTTGTACCGAGTTGTAATTTTCATATATAAAGAGGAGTAATGAAAATAATGCTCGTTTAGGTCCTGTGGTAAATAAACTTTGAAAAAACAAGTCCTGTTTGAGAGACTGTTCCTCTCTCGATAGTTTTCTTACATACATACATACATACACACACACACACACACACACACACACACACAATACATATATATATATATATATATATATATATATATATATATATATATATATATATATATATATATATATATATATATATATATATATATATATATATATATATAATTATATGTCGTGCCGAATATGTAAAACTGGTCAATTAGCAAGAACTCATTTAAAATTAAGTCCTTTCTAAAATTTTCTCTTATACGTTTAAAGATATATTTTTTCATTAATGTTAATGTAAAAAATTTTAATTTTGCTCCAGACGAATCTTAGAAAACTTACCTAACCTTATCGTAACAAGAGCAATTTATTTTACCCTAAGCCAACTAAATATATTTTAGATTTGTTTACAATAATTTAACAATGAACAAACACAGTGAAATATATTTATTTTCGTTAGGTTCAGAATGATTTTGGCGAAATTATTGCATACACAAATTTCGCTTGTTCTATATGGCAAGATGAGCGTTGCTTTTTCAGCCAAGATAGCAAGTTCTCCCTATTCGGCACGACATAAGATAGTCTTTTCTCAATAATATAAAATCCTTAACCTATTGATGTGGAAATACCCGGAGTATACCTGGAGAGGGTCTCGTGGGTCAACGCCCACGAGGTCCGGTCTGAGACCAGGCCTCGTAGTATATCAGGATCTGATCAACCAGGCTGTTATTGCTAGCCGCACGTAAAGCGACTTACGAACCACAGCCCGGCTGATCAGGAATAACTGACCATTTACCCACGTTATACCAACTTATTTTCTCCCCTTCTCTGACCAATCAGCATAGTTTCACTCCCACTCTTTTTCTCATTATTTGTGAACATTCCGTTCTTATTAACTTTCTCGCTCCCCTCTCTTCTCATCTTTATTTCCCATCTCCAATTAAAATGGGCAACACCCACCCACCCACACTCCCATATCTATGTAACGCATAGTAATTGTGGTTTTTCTCGCGCAGCGACCTATAAAAAATCAAGTTGACGTCACCCGCTGAAAAAAGTGTAAGGAAAATAAACGTGAGTTGCGGCTTAAAGAAAAAAAAGCACCGAATTGAATTTTTTTGTTAGCTTTTGTGTCTAAGTTTTTGTCTGTCTGCCTGTCTATTTATATCTTTTTCTGTTTCTCTCTCTCTCTCTCTCTCTCGCTATATATATATATATATATATATATATATATATATATATATATATATATATATATATATATATATATATATATATATATATATATATATATATATATATATATATATATATATATATATATATATATATATATATATATATATATATATATATATATATATATAATACATATATATATATATATATATATATATATATATGTAATAAATATATATATATATATATATATATATATATATATATATATATATATATATATATATATATGTATGTATTAATAAATATATAAATATACATATATATGTCGTGCCGAATAGGCAGAACTTGCGATCTTGGCTTAAAAAGAAACGCTCATCTTGCCATATAAAAAAGCAACGCTCATCTTGCCATATAAAAAAGCAACGCTCATCTTGCCATATAAAAAAGCAACACTCATCTTGCCATATAGGACAAGGGAAAATTTGTGTATGCAATAATTTCGCCAAAATCATTCTGAACCTAACGAAAAAAATATATTTGATTGTGTTTGTTTAGTATTAAATTATTGTAAACAAATTAAAATATATTTAGTTGGGTTAGGCTAAAATAAATTGCGCTTGTTATAATAAGGTTAGGTAAGTTTTCTAAGTTCCTTTTGGTGCAAAATTATAAATTTTTACATCAACATTAATGAAAAAAATATATCTTTAAACGTATAAAAGAAAGTTTTAGAAAGGACTTAATTTTAAATGAGTTCTTGCTAATTGACCAGTTTTACATATTCGGCACGACATATGTATATATACATATATATATATATATATATATATATATATATATATATATATATATATATATATATATATATATATATATATATAATGTCGTGCCGAATAGGCAGAACTTGCGATCTTGGCTTAAATAGCAACGCTCATCTTGCCATATAGGACAAGTGAAAATTTGTGTATGGAATACTTTCACCAAAATCATTCTGAACCTAACGAAAAAAAAAAAAAAAAAAAAAAAAAAAAAAAAAAATATATTTCATTGTGTTTGTTTAGTATTAAATTATTGTAAACAAATCTAAAATATATTTAGTTGGGTTAGGCTAAAATAAATTGTTCTTGTTATAATAAGGTTAGTTAAGTTTTCTAAGATTCTTTTGATGCAAAATTAAAATTTTTTTCATTAACATTAATGAAAAAAATATATTTTTAAGCGTATAAGAGAAATTTTTAGAAAGGACTTAATTTTAAATGAGTTTTTGCTAACTGACCAGTTTTACATATTCGGCACGATATATATATATATATATATATATATATATATATATATATATATATATATATATATATATATATATATATATATATATATATACCCTAATCCTTTTTCTCTGTTAAAAAATTATCTAAAATACAGACACACTGGGAAAAATAAACAAAATGCAGTATAAGACGCATCTTTATTAAAAACGTATCACTCCCACAATGAGCTTTATTAAGTCACAGGTAATCTGCTTGTGAATGGCAAAAACCCATTTGTGTAGGCGAAACCTTTTCAATAAAAGTTCCATTATACTTCATTAGTTTCTCTTTTTACCTCCTTTTCTAATTCCTTCTCTAGTTTCTTCGACTTTTAAATTTTCTTCTGTGTTGAATAATGCAGTCTTCATGTACTGCCTTTTATTTAACTGAAAAAAATCTATCATAGGTCATAACTTTTATACGATAACTGAAGAAAAAATAACGATAAGAAGAGGAGAAAAATTAGGATTAAAAATGTAATATGTTTTCCTATGTAAAATTTATTAGTAGAAAAAAGAAAATATATTAAGCTCTATTTTTTTTAAAGTTTGACGGACAGCTTAATATTTCGTATGAAAGAAACTGTTTTCTTAGGTATATAATAATTCCTTCACAGAACATTCAATTTCCTACACTGGGCTCCAAATTTTCTGATTATTGAAAAATTATAGTAATTTTGCGAGAAAATTACATTATGACCAACATGTACAGAGAACGTAACGTGTAACATTTTTTTGTCTATTTAATGTTTATCATTTGGGTAGAAATGTCGTCTAATATACCCACTTCAAAGTGTCTTTTTGTACTTGATCCAGCAATGATATTGTGACTTATTTTTCTGTTACATATTGTTATATTAATCTGGAGTGAAACAAGATGGGAAATGAGAGCGGGTAGAGAAGATAGGCGAGAACAATGTAAACAAAAGCACTGAGAGTGCTAGTGGAACGAGTGCTGTGTTAGTGGTGTGGATGGTGCAAGCGTTAGTGGTGTGGATGGTGCAAGCTTTAGTGGTGTGAGTAGTATGAATGATAGCAGCATAGATGAAAGGGATGTGAATAATGTAATGTGGTTGTCGTGTGAGTGAGGGAAGTGTAACCAAGAAGGATGTGAGTCATGTAATGTTATTGTGGAGTGGGTGAGATGTAGGTCAGTATAGTAAATTGCATATATTTAAGATACAAATAAATTTATAGACATACAGAAGAATTAGCAGGCTTTGGTGAATTCTATTAAATAATTTTCGAAGAGGAAAAAGTCAGTGGTGAAAAATCAACTATCTGGCACTCTACCAAATAATAACAACTTTCAACTTTATACAGACAGATGGTAATTGACATGATAATTGTTTTAAGATAAACAATAGCAGATCTCTTGTTCAAAAGAAGACAAATTAATTGAGAGAAACTTTTTTTGTCCACCCCCACTGAACTTAAGCCCCCTCCCCCCCTCCCCCCCCAAACACGCACACAAAGAAGTTCAATCTTGCTGCACACTCACAAACATATACACAAAAACACTGAAACTAATATGCACTAACATACACAAGCGTATGCTCCAAAACACATGCACGAATGGATAGATGCATACACTCCTAAAAAAGGGTCACACGAACAAATACAATAACAGACAAAAGCTCACTGTTCTCTTCATTGTTAGAGTGGTCCAAGCTAACAACAGAAACGACGTATGTAGTTTTAACTTTTTTCTTTTAATTCAGCAATGTTAAAACGGCATTTAGAAAACGTTCTTGAAAATACAACGTCAAACGAGTTGAGACAGAGACAACGTGGGCAGTAGTTACTGTTGTCTTGTGTTTATTTGACTTTGTTACATTCATTCTGAAAGAAAAGTATTATGCCGTTAAAATTAATGAGACATAGGTGAAGAATGAGCTTTTAAGGTCAAAATTGTTCGTTCTGTGCAGATCTTTATCCTTTTATCAATTCTGTCACTGACTGGATAACGCTTTACATAGAGCAAACAATTGTCACAGTAAATGGTTATTGTGGACCTCAGCTTTTCCTTCCAAAAACTCAGAAGTGCTCATTACATTATTTGCCGTTTTATGGTGTTGTCTTAACATAAAACTCGAGTAAGGTTGGATGCGTGGAAAATGTAATTTAGGTCAACTGTACGAGCCTTTCACGAATGAATTACTAATAAAGAAACGTTTTGCTTGTGCTAAATGCTACAATTATTGTCTTAACGTGAATATATCCAAAATTTCACTCAAATGTGAGTTTTATGAATTCAGTCAAAGTGCCTAGGATAATGTGTGTGCTGTTTTGGTGGTTATATATGCTGCTGGATTTAATCCATTTATTTCTTGTAAAAGAGCATGTTTTCATAGCACGAGTTACTCTGTTATTGAGATTATTTTTATTATTATATCTTCTTTTATATATTTTCACTGCTGCTGTTATAGAGTTAGCACTAATACATCTATCAAATAATATTTGTTTGTAGTAAATGATGAAAACCTGAAATATCTCACGAATAAAAATTCACAAAGACAAAACATTTCTTAGAAGTTAGTTGGACAATGATTTATAAATTCAGACATCTACTCACACCAGACACACTACTTTTATTCCTAAAATAGCGGCTTTAAATACTATACTTTAAGTTTATATACACTGAGATAAACATCACGTGCATATACACTCATACTTTCAGTGTATATACATCAAGACTAATATACTCATTACAATATACATAAGTTGCTCAAAGTGTACCTAAGAACAAATGTACATTTGTGATATTTACTTTCAAAATAGAATACATCGATGTCTTTAAAATAAAAACAATAGTGACAAACATATTAACGTATACAAAAATGTGATGTGAATTTATAATATTTAATTGTTTCACTTAAAATAACCAATAATAAATAAAAATCAAATGCAATAACTCTAATAATTATTATATCTGAAGATGATTAAATATAATTTTTAAATTATAGACTATAATGAAAATGCTTCAGAAGTATAATAGTAGACAGCAGTAATGGAACTCAAAAGGACGTCGTATAATTAATTACCATTAAAAATGTTATATTTAATCTCTTAAAGTAGACGTGGCACCAGGATCACAGGACTTCCTGAAATTACTGTTAGGTAATTATAAAAGCACACACACACACACACACACACACACACACACACACACACACACACACACACACACACACACACACACACACACACATATATATATATATATATATAGTTCCTTGATAATGTGAGTAGTCACGAAAGCGCTTGGAATTTCTCTATTCTTTCAGAGTGGTTGTTTTGCATATATATATATATATATATATATATATATATATATATATATATATATATATATATATATATATATATATATATATATATATATTGTGTGTGTGTGAGGCAATCACGAACAAGCCATACAAGGGAGAGCTGAATGATAGCTCAAGTCTTTTCGGGTTACAATCAGCACATTATTAGGAGCTTGCAATGTTGTACAAATGAGTATTAGTGGCAGCTCATGATTTCCATCCCTGTGGGGGATGGAAATCAACATATCCCATGAGGCAAAAAGGGAGTGACTCAGACAAGCGGCAAGTTAAAAGTTAGGACAAGGAGTGTGACTCGACCCTTGGAACTTCGTATAGGTTAGTGTACTTTATATATATATATATATATATATATATATATATATATATATATATATATATATATATATATATATATATATATATATATATATATATAGTACACAGAGGCTAAAATTATAAATACCCACACTTTACCCCTCTCCCCCACACCTTATAAATCCTAACTTTCTCACCCCACAACCAATATATTCCAACATCACAAGTCCAAACTTCACACCATCCATCCACACCCACTCTCTCATCCTACAAGCTCTCATGCCACACCGACAGCCCACACATATACACCCACACGCCCACACACTCCCACATCCCTACTGCCCACAGACCAAGTTTACCCGCGTAAATTAAAATTTAATTAACATTTTCATTAAATATAATATGTTCTGATGTTAATTAAGACATATTCAAATTTTATGGTATTTTAATGTTCTTTTATTATTATTTCTATTATAGTATTATAATTATTTTTATTATACACACAAACACACACACACACACACACACACAAATTCACACCAGTTTTGAAAGCCTATGTGTATGTATATTTAAGAGTTGAGAGATAGAATGAGAGAGAGAGAGCGTTTGTATGGGTGAGAGAAAAGGAACATATAAATATAAAGAGAGAATGCCAGTGAAAGAGAGTGATGGATGCAGAATAATAAAAATACTGAAAAAGAAGAAAAAGAGTATGAATGAAAAGGGTGAAAAATAGTTTAGTCTGGCGAGTATCGTCACGAGCTCTCAGGTGACCAATTCATTTTTCATTTCTCAGGAAAAAGATTAAATATCAACACTGTTATTTCTTCCTACTTTAAATATTTGCCCGACTGTTTGCACGTCTTGTTTTCTGTGTCTCTTTCTCTCTCTGTCTCTCTTAAACACTTTCTTACAGTCTATCAGTGTCTAGCTATCTATGATCACTCGTCTCTCGTCTCACTCTGATACATCCCAGAAAATAATCCTCCTCAAGAAAGCGTCTCTGACGGCTCAGAATATGGAGCATCCTAAAGTCCAGCATATTGGGTCTTGGAGACCGTGCCAGCGGTAAGGGCCACAGCGGGTAAAAATAGGCGAATACATATGCCGAAGGATTCTGTAATAATGTAGGAAAGAAGAATGGCCATCCCGTGTGGAGGAAGCCAACGAACCCGAGTACTAACTTGTGTATGTGTGTGTATGTGTGTGTGGGGGGGGGGGGGGACGCGCGCGTGTGAAGTGGAGCAACTCTGCTCTTCTGTTGTATTAAATTTGGATTATTTCCTAAGTAATGCTAAAATGACTGAAGTACTGGAACTCTCAATCGTCGTACCTATAAATAAGGGTCACAGGGATGACCTGTTTACAATATTAGGACCTATTTGTAAAAGATGGACCTATTAGTTATAGGAGGGCCCATTAGAAATAGGACATATTAGTAATCAGGTCATCCATTAGGAAGAGATAGACCATTTAGGCAATTGAGGATCAATTAGCAATAGGATTTAATATTAGAAACAGGGAGATCTATTACTAATAGGAGTTCCTATTAGCATTACAAATATGGAAGAAAAAGGCCGTATTTCCATAAACAATTCTATGATACAAAACATGGCATGAGAACGATAAAATCTAACATATTAAACCTTGAAGGTTTTAGTGAGAAAGCTTCGGAAAAATCTTTCAAAACTGAATTGAAAACATCTATTGATAGAGATACCAAACAAGTTGTTTACACCATGGGGTAAACTAAAATAAAAATGCAGTTGTATAGACTTTCAGTCGTATGATATATTTTACAAAGTTCAAAGACAGTCAACTAACTGGATTCTAGAGACCGTCAATTATCATTACGTTCATGGGAAAGAACTAAGAGAGGGACTGTAGCTTCAGTTCCATAGATCAAGAGACCTTCAATAATATCAAGGTGCTCCTGTGAATGACAGAAAAAAGTGAATGCAAATACTAAATAAAATTATAAGTAGAAATATTTAGGAAGATGTGATCCTGTCAACAATATATAGGATTTCTGATTGGCATGTATATATATATATATATATATATATATATATATATATATATATATATATATATATATATATATATATATAATATAAAATCTCGCAGACACATACGAAAACTAAACTTCAGGTCAGCACAATTCCGAAATCGCCGTTTGGAAACTGAATTCACCATCAAAAAATACACAAACTAATTTCAAACTGCGTTCATGGGATTAAAAAAGTGAATTATAAACTTTGGGCAAAGAATCCCGCGTTAAATAAAACCTTTCAACGTGGCCGAACTCACCACACAGCTAGGCTCTAAGCTTTTTGCAAATATATTTAAACTGGAGCCAGGTGTCGCCGGTACAAAGCAAGCGATAACTGGTGGGTCTGCAGTCCCCGATACACAGCGAGGGGACACTGTCGGGTTTCCAGTCCCCGATACACAGCGAAGGGAAACTGGTGGGTTTCCAGTCCCAGATACACAGCGAGGGGAAAATGGTGGATTTCCAGTCCCCGATACACAGCGAGGGGAGTCTGAAGGGGTTGGAGTCCTCGATACACAACAAAGGAGAAATAATGGGTTTCTGATCACCGATGTGTACTTGTTACACTCATTAATTAACATGTGTGTTAAATACCTATTATATCTCTAGTATAACTGTGACTTACCCGTCACAAAGGTGAACTCTCGATAGTAATTCAGCTCTTTAAGTCCGACTTCAGGTTTTATTATTATTATTTTTATTATTTTAGGGAAGCATTAATCCTAAAGGGTAATAGAACATCTAGGAAATAAGCGGTAATCAGGTTCAGCTAGAGGAAGGGAACCGTTGCCCTAATTTCTAGGATCAAGAGCCTTTCTCCAGCATCAAGGCACCTCTAACATGAAGGGAACACTGTTTCCCAAGCCATAGACGAGATCCGTTTGTTTTTGTGAGGACAGAGAGCTCAGAGCAGCCCTGGTCACTGCTCTTGGTCTATCATCTTTACGGTGTAGCAGTGAAGCCTGTACACTGCACCTGCCACCACTCTTCCCACCTAGCCCTCTACCCTTTCCCCTTGGGGTATCCTCTCCTAAAGATAGAGGATAGAGGGAAAAAGTGGACGAAGATTAACTCTCTTGATTAAGCAGGTAAATTCCACTAAGCAGTGAATATCTTTAGTGTTGACTATTCCAGTTGCAGGTAATTAAAACAGAGAGAAGAAAGGATCTGATTATTTCGAATTCTATCAGAGATCCTCATCAGCACTGGTCAGTTTTTATGACACTCATAACTCCACTGACAAGGTGTGTCTTGACGGCTTGCATAACTATTCAGGACAGAGCACAAGGAATAGATAAGGGACAATTGACAGTAAACAAATGAAATATCAAGGGTATGTATAAGCATGATATGGAAAAGATTGACAGAGACATGTTTGGAGATATATGCTTAAGGGTTGAAGGTATGTTGCCACACAGGCACATACTGCCTCAGGAAAGAATATATAAATACATTAAGGACAGGCTAAGGATGAATCGGTAAGGCGGGTTTGCATTCATAATAAGTTTTACACCCTTGAACGAGGACAAAATTTATTCCAGAAAAGTGTGTGGCACAACCCTGAATAAAAGAGGGTTGTATCACCACAAATCAGTCATCAGTAGCATACCACCAAAAGTCAATGAGCAAATGATTACATGTCAGTCAAGAATCACAAACAAATCAGAAACACATAAGCACAAGCCATTCATTAGTTTTCATCCAGAATAAGTCAGCCAAAGACATATATATATGTCAACTAGCAAGCAAATACTACCATCAAAATTCAGTGAAATGCTACTAAATAATTAAAAGGCACAATACCGTGACTGGAACAACACACAAATAATCCGCACATAGGAGAGAGGAGCTTACGACGACGTTTCGGTTCGACTTGGACCATTTAGAAAGTCACACCAACAGAAAGGAGAGAAAGGGTCTGTATATATACTGCCTTCTCCTCCTTTCTGTTAGTGTGACTTTGTAAATGTGACTGTGTTCGGGTTAATTGTAAATGCAAGTATGTTCGAGTTATTTATGTAAAATGCTACTAAGTTAAGATTTCTTAACTAGAAGAAAAACATTGTAATAAGAGAGAGAGAGTCCCAGGAAGTAGTTCAAATGATTGTACCAACTCCCGAACAGAGGGTTCGACTCCATCACTAACTAGTCTTTAAACTAACAGGTAGGTGTGTTATCCACTGTACTTAATTGGAAGAATTTTATTACCCCGGCATCTTATAGTGGATAACGCACTGGTTTGTTACTTTTAATATATTTAGCATCGGTTCAAACCCACCTGTCGGTGAGATACTGACAATCGCGTTATTATGCTTTCACGAATCACTCAAAATTTCTGATAAATTCGCCTTACAACAGTAAAATATAGAACCACCCAACTTGAAGATTGCCGTTGATCTTATGTTTACGAATAAGGATGATCAAGTACGAGGTATAACGCCGTTGAACACAAACTCTGACCACAAGCTAATCAAAGTCCAGAACTTCATGTACACAAGACCTCAGCAATCAAATACAAATTTCAGTAACAGACATATTACTTGTAATATACAGCTTATGACCTAACTAAAACAGACTTGAAAAATGTTATTATTATTAATATCATGTTGATAAACTAAATCAAGAGTCATACATCGCCTGGAAAATTAAAGGCAATCATGTACGATTCGAGAAAGGGAGAGAGTAATTCCACTTCCGTGGACCAGGAACACTTCACGAGCATCATTTCAACTCTTCCGCCATAAATGACTAATATGAGAAACATGAACCGATACGAGTGCTTCGAGATGAAGTGATTATACTTAGCAGACCGGGGCGCTGGGACGATGATCAGCTGAAGACCAGGTAGAACCATTATGACAGTCAGTAAAATACCCTCACAAGTCACCGTTCAACGTGTATGATCCCCTGGCAAGCCAGATGTTAAACTGTTGAGCTAGTGCGCTATGGTTTAGTGGCAATGGTATAGTGAATAACTCACGGTCCTGTTCGTTTTAATTGGTTTGCCATGGGATCGAACAATCCATTCCATGAGTTGTTTTTATTGTGCTATTAAGATTCCACGAGTTAATCTCACAGGTTAGGCACTCAATATAAATCGACAAAAATTAGTCAAAACGTTGCACAAGGAATTAGTCAGTAAGTACAGTACCAGAATTCAGAGTATAACAGCAAGAGACAACGGGTGAATGTCCAGCTGTTCAGTGAAATTAGTTTGATTTAGCTATGCACACACGAGTTGATTCTCGACACCCACCCTCCCCTCCACACACACACACACACACACACACACACACACACACACACACACAAACACATCTACACTTGTTCCAGTGTAGTTTGGTGGAACTAAATTTTAAATTTTCTCTGTCGGTAATGTACAACTTTCCTGAAAACAAAATAACACTAAGAAATACATGTTCTCTACTAATTGGAAGGTCGTTGGGGCGTTGGGTTGGTGGTGGCGCGTTAATACACGGTTGATAGCAGTGTACGTAGATTTTATTGATAGAAGGCCGACGGTAGACGGGTTGTAACAGTATCAACAGCAGGATGTAGGTTGTAAGATTTATCAACAAAAGGACACGTGAGATCGTTTAACATTCTGGATAATAAAACAGTTTTATACTAACTGATACTACCTTACATGAGACTAATTCTAAAACATTCCACTAAAAATTATGTAATAAACCATTAATACCATACTGGAGTACACTTGGAGAGGGTTTCGGGGGTCAACGCCCCCGTGGCTCGGTCTGAGACCAGGCCTCGTGGTGGATCAAGGTCTGATCAACCAGGCTGTTAGTGCTGGCCGCACGCAAACTGAGGTACGAACCACAGCCCGGCTGGTCAGGTACTGACTTTAGGTGCCTGTTCAGTGCCTTCTTGAAGACAGCCGGGGGTCAATTGGTAATCCCCCTAATGCATGCTGGGAGGCAGTTGAACAGTCTTGGGCCCTTGACACTTATTGTATTGTTTCTCTGTGTACTCGTGGAACCTCTGCTTTTCATTGGGGGAATGTTGCATGTCCTGCCGAGTGTTTTGCTTTCATAGGGAGTGATTTTCGTGTGCTAGTTTCGTACTAATCCCTCTAGGATTTCCCAAGTGTATATTATCATGCATCTCTCTTCCCTGCGTTATTTTATATTTCAAATGAAGACAAAACAAACCGTAAATCTAAATACATATACACACTTACATTCATATATATATATATATATATATATATATATATATATATATATATATATATATATATATATATATATATATATATCCCATCTTTGTCTTATTTTTCTCCCTATATCTCTCTAACTCCTCTCCAACCCCCTCTTTCTCTTCTCATCCTCTCTTCTGACATTTCTTATCTTCCTCTTTCCATTCTCCCAGAAGACCGCACAGCGGCCAACCTACAGCTAACTTTGAGCCTCAGGTGGAAACACTGGGAGCAAAGTTTAGCTTCGTCTACCCCCAGGTAACATGCAGGAAGCTCGCTCTCTCTCTCTCTCTCTCTCTCTCTCTCTCTCTCTCTCTCTCTCTCTCTCTCTCTCTCTCCCTCACTGTGCTGTTGAATTATTGATTTATTTTACTGAAGACGGTGAATATGTTACCCAAGCAACAAGTGAAACTGGAAACTATCTTGTCTGAAATATAAGTGAAGGTTTGCCTTGATTTGCATCTCATTGAGAACGACAGAGAATTCTTCTGGACCTAATGGGCCATGTTGCTATGTAAATGTGCTCTGCCTCCAGTATCATTTCTGACCTGGAGAAGCTCGGCGCTGTGGTGGTGGTGGTAATGCCAGTGGTGGAAATAGAGGCTGTATTGATCGTGGTGGTTTAGGCTTGTTGTAGTGGTGGTGGAAGTTAGTCATGGGGATGATTGTGATGGTAACTGAATTTTCTCTTAACACTTCTCAGGACAATTTGCATCAAGAAACTTTGAACTGGAGAAGTACAGTCAAAATAACTGTGCAAGGGCACAACCACTCTCTCAAAAATTTCTGTTTAACAGTGACAGTAATTGTCACAAGTCACAATCACTGTGGAATGTTACAATCACCGTTGAAAGTCACAGTTACTCTTGATGATCAATATCACACTTAACCCATTAACCACACACTGGACTTGTTATTCCCTCTTTCCCCTTTATCACACACTTTCTTCACCTCCATCCTTCCATACTTCCCTCCCTCCCTTCACGCTTCCCTCCTACAAGCGAGTACTTACGGCTGACTTAAGACCTGGCCAAGACTCGCTTTCCTCCCTAAGTCACGTAATAAAGCGGAACTCTGGAGGCGAGTCGTTTACATATCAACTTCGACATGGCTGCTCTGTCAATACGGCCCTTGGCTCCCTCCTCATTATGTATGTAAACACACAAAACATGCAAATTGCTAATATCAACTACAAATGATGGAATACCTCCTATCATCCTCCTCCTCCTCCTTTCACTCCCTTCGCATCGCTCTCTCTCTCTCTCTCTCTCTCTCTCTCTCTCTCTCTCTCTCTCTCTCTCTCTCTCTCTCTCTCTCTCTCTCTCTCTCTCTCTCACTCTCTCACACACACCAAAAAAAAAAAATTTTTTTTTGCTTAGATTTTTAGGCTTGCGTTAGTCAAACAAAAAATAAGATAATAGAGCAAGCTCTTTCTAAATTGAAAAAAATTCTGCAGATTTTGATATTAACAAGCGGCAACATTACTATTCGCTGACCCAAATATCCACGTAATATTCAGATAATATTAAAAACAATAAAATTTTATGTGAAAAAAAATGTGTATATAATCACTCCTCTGTTCATCGGTTAGAGAATTTAATATTCGCATTTTTTCCCACCGGCATCCAGAGTTCTGGCTTCAATATAGTGTGAGCTTCACCAGAAATTGTTTACTAATATGTGAGGAGATTTTCAGCTGTGAACCCTTCAAAGGGAAGGTGGTAGGTTGATGATCAAAGGCTCTCGATCCAAGGATTTGAAGCTGGTTTCTCGGATCAAGCTAAATGGCCTCTTACTCTCCAGGCGCTGTGTTGTCCCTACGGGATTAGCGTATCACCGCGAATATATAAATAATACTGTTATTGTTATTGTGAGAACCTATATGAAATACAGATTGATAAAAAAAATGGAAAATTTATGAAATATTTTAATTTTATTAAGACATATTACTTCTAGAATGAAATTGCTGATGGGTGTTGGTAAGAGTATATTCTCTAGGTGAGGAATCTTGAAAATATATACCATTTACAAAAGAGTAAATTCACTGATATTTCTCCGGTGCTCTGCTGAAATAGCAACACCAACTAGACCAGATCGTGGTAAGAGATGCATCGCCATGCATGTTTCTCTACTTTGTACAGAATTCAGAGATGGGAATGAAAGGCGGGCAATCTAGTAGAGTGGTGCATACTCATTGTAAGAGAAAACTTGTGCCTCATTTAGAGTTTTTCAGCTTCTACTTTCAAGCAAGTACGAGAGTCGCCTTAGTGATGGAAGTTTTTCTGCTGCCTTGCTTGAAAGATTCACCATAGTCATTACAGTCAAAAATTCATCCACAGAATAATAACTTTCTCGCTGAGTGGTAAGAGTTCCATATTGGTATACGTCTGTATACGTTGTATATGTGCTTGTAGAAATAAATATTATTATTATTATTTAGACTTAAGAGTGTTTTATTATAAACATGTGTAAGCTACCATTTCGTGTCCGAAGTACAGGTAGCTGTAAGTTTGACTGATATTCCTGACATCGCCTGTCTAGTATAATTAAATTTTCTATGTAGTTTGCATCGTAGGCGAGAGACTGAGTGATGAAGTGAAGTAGATTGTTGACAAAGGTATTCTATAACTAAAGACCAAACAGGAACTCTTGTGCTACGGTGGTATTGATTACAAGGCTTACAAACTCACAAGATATAGTCGTGGAAAACAAACACATTGGGGTCAGACGTCTGGAAAATAGGTGATAATCGAGTTTCATCCAAAGAAGGGGACGTTAGCTCAAACTAAATGGATCAAGAGCCCTTCTCCAGTTTCAAGACATGAAGATGCGAAATAAAACAAAGACTCTTATTGCCAGTACTTGTTTAGGAAGCCAAGGTGTACGACCCTGGCAAGACGACCACAAATTTTCAGTGCAACAGCACAAGTGATCAAAGACTCAGATAATAACCAGCGGCATATAGTCGTGAGCTGCAGAAAGACTTCATATGTAAATAGTCATCACATTTCCCTATTTTTCTCTATTCTTCCTTTTTCAATCATTTTTCTTGGCTTCCTCCTGCTCCTCTTGTTTCTGTTCAACTTTCATAGCTTCCTTTATTCTAGTTGATTTCCCGTAGTTCCATTCATTTTACCCAATTCTTTAATTTGCTTTCTATTCACCTTTATTTATAATTTTCCATTTACTTCCCTCCTCCGTCACCCCTTCCCTCCTCCCACATCATCCCATATTTTTTTCCTTTGACACCTCTTCCTAAGAACCCACTTCCTTTACATCTTCCCCACGCCCAGTCTGCTTATTCTGTCTCTTCCACCTCCTTTTATTAGCACTCTCCCTACAACCTAACCCTCATCTTGTTCCCTTACCTCCGTGGCTTACATTATCACATATCCTATAACCTCTCTCAGCACCCTCATCTTTGTTCCTCACTCTCCTCCACAGCATTTACGATCTCCCTTAACACACCCTCGCTTTGCAAGTTCTCCACCTCCTTATCGTTACACCTCTTCCTTCGCTCTCTTGTCTTCCTTTCTACCCCCGTCCTCACCCCTCTTCCCCTCATCTCTCACCCCTATCCTCTCTTTCCTTTCACCACCTTCCCATCTTCTCCTGGGCACCCAGGCTCCCGGGTAATTGCTTAATGTCAGGCGCCTCTTTCACTCCTAGTTTTAATATCGTCCCTCCGCCTCACACAAGCATTTCTCAGAGTGTGAGAAAGAGAGAGAGAGAGAGAGTGAGAAAGAGTTTCGAATATCTTTGTAAAGATAATGAAGATACTGGAACTAATTGGATAATCCAACGGGTGATATAACTGGCTGCCAAGTCGTGAGGCAGACAATTTTGAAGACAGTCGTTTCTGAACAAATTTTCATCGCAACAATGTTTCGCATGGGCCAGTAGGCCTTCTGCAGTGTTCCTACATTCTTATGTTCTTATGTTCTTATCTGTAATAAATTTATGAAGATCTGACTTCGTAAAATCCTACGCAGAGCGAAACGTTGTTACAGTAAATGTTTTTAGCGCTACGTTTTTCTTCAAATCCATTGGGCATGTGTCAGATTCAGGTGAACGAACCTTGTCCAGAAAGATTCATCTTGTTACTTAGGAATCTGATGAACAGAATCAAACTATATTCGAGCTATCCCTAATTTTTTGTAGATAGATGAGGTCGGGCTAGCATAGAGGAACTCTGTCTCTCCCTGCCCTCTAGGCGCAATAATAACAGCAGGTATGTTGGCCTTGTACATAACAGCAAGCCACTGATATCTTTCTGGAGTTGATGGCTCAGCTGATATTAGATTCTCTCTCTCTCTCTGTATCTCTCTCTCTCTCTCTCTCTCTCTCTCTCTCTCTCTCTCTCTTTGAATCTCTCTCTCCCACCTGGTCAATACCTTACGGGCGCTAAATTCTGGCACTTCATTTTGTCCCAGAAAGCATTACTGAGATAAAATTAAATTTCCTTCCTGTTAGAGTGACTAGAAGAAGCCGAAAAAGTCACTTGGGACAAAAACTTCCATTAAAAACACAGTTTCATGCCTGCAGATGAAGATGTGAAGAGATTCCTGGGTGAAGAATGTTGATGGAAGAAAGGAAAGAAAAGTGTGTGTGTGTGTGTATGTGTGTGTGTGTGGATGGGTGGGTGTTTGGAAGAAATCACAATAAAAAGCGTGATTGCAAATATGAAAAAAATTCCACTGTGAAAATTGAAAATAAAACCTGGCTCAGGTTTTATTTCCTGCTTCATTGTGGTATTTTTTCATATATATGTATGTATACATATGTATGTATATATATTTCTTCTTAAGCATTCTTCACTGGTTGTGTGCAAGTGACATACATCCATAATGATCCTCGTGTAGTTAATACGCCTGTAAGTTACTAATTCAACTAACCAAGCGTGGTAGAGAGATCTTGTTAAATTGTAAGCTCTTATCGCTATACACGTACATAGATATTTGTATCGTCTTTGCAATATAATGTGTTAATGCTGACATCATTGCAAATGCATGCATTTTAATATCTCTGATAACGTGTTTCTCTCATATCTGACTCTTCAAGGTGGTTAACCTTGATGGTAATAAGGGGCTATTAATCCATGGAATTGAAGCTCCCTTCCCTTTCTTCGGATCAAACCTGATTACATCACACTACTCAAGAGCTCTGTAAGGGCTCTAATGCTTCACCAATATATAAATAATTATCGCTCTGACTGGGCTGGTTTGATATCACGCCTCTCTTACCATAATTCATGTTCTCCTTTATCATAATTTTATTATCTCGCGTTTGTGCTATTTTTCACATCTTTATCACCTTTCGTTTATGCTGTTTTCACGCCTCTATCACCTCTTATCTACTTTATTTTCAAAACTCTATCATCTCTCATTTATACTATCATTACATCTCGGTCACCTCTCATTTATGTTATTGTTATACCTCTGTCACATCATTTACTTTACTATCTCAGATTCCCTTGATAAATGTATTTTCAACACTTTAATAAAGTCCTGTGTTGGGACTAAGTTAACTCTGATCCTAACGAGAAATGTACCTAACTTCGTAACCAACTCCGTTAATGTCTTTTGTTAGGGTGAAGGCTACGTTGATCCTAGGCAAAGATCAGCTCCTACCTTCATTACCTGCCATAGTAATACCTTTAGTTAGAGCTAAAGCTACTGTGATCCTTCGTTACTAGCAACGTTAATGCTATTTCTTAGAGCGAAGGCTTTGTTGGTCACAGACCAGGCCTTTTCCTACGAGGTCTGCTAGAACGAGGCCTACTCCTACTAAGCCTATTCCTACTTTCGTTTATATTTCCCAGTCAAACGGAACTCTCATAATTACACTCTTAGTCTCTTTTCCTTCCCTGGTACCCTCCATACACGCCGTCATTTCACCCCTCCCCACTCCAACCCTCCGATTCCCTCCCTCTCCATCCTTTCCCTACCTCCCTTATTCTTCCCTTATCGTTTCCGCCCCAAGTCTAGACAGCCGTTCCTTCCCAGACTTTTTCCTCTCACTTAGGCCTGATTACGTCATGTAGTTTCTCATCTTCTTACCCCTACCTTGCGGTCCTTCTCCCTTCCTTCCCTCTCTTCAACATCACCCTTTTTTTTTCTTACTCCACATCGTCGTCGATTCCTTCTCTTTCCCCCTATTCTTTGAATAGCATCATCAGTTCGTTTTCATTTTTTCCCTATACATTATCACCCATTCTTACCCCTTTCCTCTTCTCCCATCATCACCCGTTCATTCTCTCTCTGCTACTCTTCCTTTATCACCCATTCTTTCTTACATCCTACTACCTTAATAACACCACCCATTTCAATAGCCCCATCACCGATCAACATCAACCATACCTTTTCTTTCCCTCCCCTCCCATCATTACCCATTCATTCTCTTCCCCTCCCCACTCATCACCCATTCCTTCACTTTACTCCCCTAACATCACACATCCCTTCTATTTTCTCCCCACCCATCATCACCCATTACTTCACCATCCATCCTCACCCATCACCATCACCATCCTACAAAACACCCATAACTCAGCCTTCCAACACGTGTCAAAGGTTTTCACTCACGTTCCAGCCTCCCACCCGACACTTTTTTTTTCCACTTTCGCATTTTTTAGGCAGTGGAAAATTCCCACTTGTTGACTCATGGGACAGTGAGAGGAAGTAGAGAAACCTCTTAGAGGAGTGATGGACTCACACGTGTGATGTAAATGGCTTACAAAGCAATTAAGTTGAAGATTGAGAGACTTGTGCAGCTAGTGGCTTCTTTAGTCTAATACAGAGAGGAACAGTGGAAGATGAGGAAGGTTTGGGGTTATTAGTCCCTCAATCTGGAGTTGATTCGTTCAGCCTATCAGTGTTAAGATATGGACTGAACACATCGACTCCAGATTGAAGGACCGATTACCTCAAACATCTCATCTTCCACCGTTTTTCTCCATATTAGACTGAAGAAGGCACTGGCTGGCCAAACGTTTCAACAACAAAAATTCCCAAATGTTGCACAAGTGTCTCATTCTTTGGGCTCACACTTGTTCCTCGTTGATGGACTTACTCCTGATCCTTGACTCACACTTCTCCCTCACTGTTGGACATATACATGTCTACTGAAGCGGTGATCCTCACACTAACTCACACTATGAGCACTAAAACGGTGTATTATCAGCTTCATTTCTCAGTTCACTAAAACTCTTCTCCACTTAAAAGTAAACCAAGGAAGAAAAATCACTCTCGAAAACACATGAACAAACTGAACAACTGATACATGTAATCTAAGAAAATTAAACAAAAACTTTTGAGGTTAATACAATTAGCCCAACCGAAAACTTGTGCGTAATCACACTTTCCTCGTGTGGCTGAGAACTTATCAAAGAAATGGTAAACATACTACACGAACTTCTTATAGAAATATTCTGGAGCTTCTCTAGGCGTCCGTCGCCACGTTGGATGTTTGTCTTGTACGATGTTCATGAATGTTTGAGGGCCAGGTTGAGGGAGTGTTTGTTACCGTTTTATAACGGTTTGGTTGAAGACCATTTCGTTGCTGTTGTTTGCAACTAAGCTGAAGACTAGTTCATAGCGATAGACTGAGCAGATGTAAAGTTGCTTAATGCTGATTAAGGATTGTTGCAGGTCACTCCTGAACGAAACGTAGTCTTTATTATGTCCGTGGTGTGCATTTCGTGACTTTATACTCAGATGAGGGCTAGCTGAGAGGGTTCTCAGGGCTATTAAGATGAGTGGTTCTTTATTTGCAATATTTACTGTCTTAAATGTTCATTTCAATGCACTTTAACCCGTGCTAAAGTCTCCTAGTCAGATTGCAAGCTTTACCATGAATGAAAGATTTATATAATAATACATACAAGCTATCAGAAAAAAATATTTAAGTTAGGTTTACGAACCTTTCCAGCTGTATACACTTATGCTCAGGTCACACGCGCGCGCGCGCACACACACACACACACACACACACACACACACACACACACACACACACACACACACACACACACACACACACACACACACACACACACACACACACACACAGGAACTTCGTATCAATCTCTGAGTCTTGTAGGAATACAAGAACACTCTTAACTTACCCTGGTCGGCTGCCAGGCAGGCATCAGCACAAGTCATTCCAGGAACATGGCGTGGATGCAAGTGGCGCCCTTCAACAGAGAGTGTTTCTTAATCTGGCTCTTGATTCCTCTTCTTATTTTTCCCTATCTCCCAGGCTTTGTATGACCCCAAAGGGTTCAGCGTTTCACATGAATATTATATTAATACAAGTGGTGTGCTGCAGTTAAGGGTATACATGCATAAGGCCAGGAAAAATGTTTTTGAGCATACCAATGCCTCTCTGAAAATAGAATTATTTTTTGTTGTAACTTTCAACAATGGGCGTGTTCACACCACTATTGATTCAAGGACCTGGAAGCTGCCTGTTGATGGAGGGACCTGGAAGCTGCCTGTTGATGGAGGTACCTGTAGGCTGCCTGTTGATGGAGGGACCTGTAGGCTACCTGTTGATGGAGGGACCTGT
>NC_091373.1:10327190-10367190 GCF_038502225.1 Cherax quadricarinatus
CCCTCAGGTGTTGCAAGAATAAAGTGTATTGTGTGTTAATATTGTGTGTTATTAGACAGTGTGTGATTATGAAAATGGTATAGAATACTGACAAATAGAGGAGTTAGACATGTGCAACAGTTGGGTATCTTCACTGTTGAATCACCTTCCGCTTATATTGTAGGCTTCTTCAGTCACATACAGATAATAAATATGGAGACAACAGGGGTAGTGGCGAAGTAAAAATGTTGTTAGTCCCTCAGAACTGAAGTAATTTTTGAGATGGTCAGTCCTTCAGCCTGGAGAAGCATTCAGCTCCTGACTATGGAGCCGAACTCTTCTCACTTCTGGGGAACTGACCACCTCGAAAACTACCTATTTAAGGTTGATGGACTGATCACATTATCTTTGTCTCACCACCACTATTGCTGTTTTCATATGCATTCTCGTCTGTATTTGACTAAACAACCCCACCATATAAGCGAAACGTTTCAACAATAAAGACACCCAATCGTTGCACATGTGTCTTACTCATCATTAGACAGTGATGTGGACGGTGGAGTGAATAGTGAAGGTGTGCAGTGTTGTGGACGGTGGAGTGAATAGTGAAGGTGTGCAGTGTTGTGGACGGTGGAGTGAATAGCGAAGGTGTGCAGTGTTGTGGACGGTGGAGTGAATAGTGAAGGTGTGCAGTGTTGTGGATAGTGGAGTGAATAGTGAAGGTGTGCAGTGTTGTGGACTGTGGAGTGAATAGCGAAGGTGTTCAGTGTTGTGGACGGTGGAATGAAGAGCGAAGGTGTGCAGCGTCGTTGATGGTGGAGTGAATAGTGAAGGTGTGCAGTGTTGTGGACGGTGGAGTGAATAGCGAAGGTGTGCAGTGTTGTGGATAGTGGAGTGAATAGTGAAGGTGTGCAGTGTTGTGGACTGTGGAGTGAATAGCGAAGGTGTTCAGTGTTGTGGACGGTGGAATGAAGAGCGAAGGTGTGCAGCGTCGTTGATGGTGGAGTGAATAGTGAAGGTGTGCAACGTTGTGGACGGAGTGAATACTGAAGGTGTGCAGTGGTGCTTATATCAATCCAGTTGTTCGTCTCTCCATACTCCTATCCATGAGGTACATACATAACGAGGCCTCTGCAGCACATACATAACAAGGTCCTCCACTAACGAGCTCTTTGCTAATTACCCTTCTAAAACTGTCTCTTCGCTAACCAACCCTTCACTAATGAATCCTCAGCTACCGTATTCAACAAGAAGTCCTACACTAGCGATCTCTCCAGCAAAATACCCTTCGCAAATAAGGGTTTCACAAGCGAAACCTGCACTAACAAATGAAGCCTCTACTGACGAACTCTTCAATTAAGCAATCTTACAATAATGAACTCTTAGCTAACGAACCCACTAACAACGACCAAACTAATATCGAACCCACTAATAATGAACCCACTAACAATGAATCTATCATTAATAAAGCCACCACAAAGGAAGCCACTAACAACAAGCTCTCCACGTTACGAACCCACTGCAAACTAATGCTTACCTTTGCCATATCGACCCCGGGTAAATAGTGTTAAACCGTCACTAGTTGCTTCGGCCTCTCTGCTAACATTTTGCGTGTATTGCATTAAATATTACAATATCGCTGTCTTATTGTTTAGGAGAAAAATAATTTAGTAATAACTGTCAGTAATTTGTTAATAACAATACTGTTAAGATATTAACAAATTCGTGTTTTATCGCAAATAGCTAAGTTTTATTCCCCACAGTGGTACTTTATTACTCACAGTGGGTGAAGTGTCGTATTATATAGTGTTCCATTGCATTATTATATTCGTCATACATTTCATAAATTATTTTATTATTATATTATATAAAAAATATTTCTAAACCCTTGCCGAATATTTTCCAAAAAGTATAACATTAGATTTTTCGTCTTTTATTGTTTCGAAAATTATTAAAAATTTGTTATTTTCAAACTATCTAATGCATATTCTTAATTAGGCCATTATGTATTTTTGTACTATTGTATATATTTAACTTTTTTACCATATTGTTACATTTTTGTGACTGATCGTTACTAAACGTTACTAAAAAAGTTATTACTAAATATTATTAAGATTTTTTGTTAAATGTTACTAAGAGAGGTTTCTAAATGTAACTAACAATAACTAATTCTTAATGTTACAAACAAAGACTACTTCTTAACGTTACTAAGGCAGGCTATGTAAATTTAAGTTCTAATACAGTGGTAGAGAAATGAAGTTTGTCTCTCAACAATGGCACTGTAATTGTCTTGAGACTAAGACAATACCTGGTTGTTATGATGTGTGCCAAGGTCCTTGAGAAGGTGCTGGAGTGTGGGATGAGGAGGCTGTAGTGAGAATCAGGGAGGCATAGAGAGAGAGAGAGAGAGAGAGAGAGAGAGAGAGAGAGAGAGAGAGAGAGAGAGAGACGGATACACACACACACACACACACACACGTAGTGGAGGCAGGATCCATACATAGGTTTAAGAGGAGGCATGATAAAGCTCATGGAGCAGGATGAGTGACCTAGTAGCGACCAGTGACCATAGGATATGGTCACTAATTTTTGAATCTTTATAAAATACAAAATCACAATATTATATCCTGACAAGGTTCAGGAGGCAAACGATGCGATTATGAGGCACGAAACGAAATTCAGGAGGAAGGGTTTAAGACACAAGAGAGAATTCAGGAGAAATGATTCGGGAGACAGGGTAGAGGATTTAGGAGACGAAATTCAAGGACACAAGGGAGAAGATTCGGGAGTCAGGATACAGTAAGTAGGGCAGAAGACTCGACACAGGATGCAGGATGCAGGGAAGAGAATTGTGGAGTCAAGATGCATAAAGCATGAGAGAGGAGTCAAGATGCAAGGAAGAGAATGCAGGAGGCATTGCAGAAGAGGCAAGAGTGGTGTGAGATAAACAACAGAACTCCTGAGAGCAACACGACAGTTTTTCCTGGGCAGCACCCGTGATACATAGCAATAGGTGTCCCCTTTCTGCTCCCCTCCTGAAACATGAGAGAGAGAGAGAGAGAGAGAGAGAGAGAGAGAGAGAGAGAGAGAGAGAGAGAGAAAGAAAGTAGGAGAAATGATGAGTACCTTTGAAGACGAAGGAAATCTCTTTACTGTAAAAATGAAAGTTAATGCACCAGTCTTCCTGACCCTTAAGTCTATATAGAACTTTAGGTTGTATCATCAGTATACGCCAGCACTTGTCTTTGAAACCATAAATTACATAAAACTGGGATTAACATTTTTTATAAAAGCCCACAGCGTTATAGACACTCATCGTGTGTATTTTCTGACAGTCAAGAGAGCAACAGATCTTGTACACAGATCAAAGAATTTAGGAACTATAAATTCACTTTTCACACACTTTTTATAGGACTTACACTCATACACAGTCAGTTAAGAAGTTGGATCAGGAGCTGAGACTCGACTCCGCAATTATAACTAGAATAACAGGATATAATTGCACATATACAGCGTATACAGAACTAAAAAACGAGAAATGGTACATAAACAGAACAATCATTCAGAACCCTAAATGTAACGTATGCCTGACCTATCATGTAGAACGCAACACCTGCGTGAAGCTTCATCTGACTAGGCAAGCAGAGAGTTTATTCTAAAGATTCGTAACAAGAATGGTTTCTAAACTGAGAGGGTTGATCTACGAGAAATGATCTTGAAAAACCCAAATGAAAAAAAAAATATATATATTAGGGAAGACATGATGATGATAAGAAGAATCAAAGGAGTTAGGGCAAGCAGTGATAGTCTGTTTGAAAAATCGAAGCTAGGACAAAGGGTATAGATAAAAAAATAAAGATGCAAATGAGCCACAGCTTCAAGGTGCTCAGGAAGAGTACTGACCTTGGAAAGATGAAAGCAAGCCCAACAAAATTTAAAGGTTAGGTACGACAGAGTCCCTAAGACGATGTAACTAGTACGGAAAATAGATGTGACCATAACGTACACATTTTTCTAATATGTAGACAGTGGAGAAAGAGTAAAATTGCTTGACAGGAGAAAGATCAGAACAAACTGACATAACAATTAAATGCTCAAACGAACCATGTAGAACCAGAAATAATTTACAACTAACCAGTATTTCTGAGAGGAAACTTTAGACGACGATTTGGTCCCTCTTTTTCTATTATCAAGTAGCAAGAATGCTTGAATAGAGCTCACTAGAAAGTAAGTAGCAAAGGGAGACTATATGAAATGTTTTGCAAGTTTCTGAACCGTGCGTGTCGTAAAGAGAGACTAAAATATAGGGAGCAAGGGGCTAGCTACCCTTTCTCCAGGCATTTAGGTCACCCCTCCTCGGTGGGAATCGGCCGGTACTTATATATATATATATATATATATATATATATATATATGGGGTGTACTCACCTAATTCCGGTTGTATGGGTCGAATCATAGCTCCTGGTCCGTGTGTATGTGTGTGTGTGTGTGTGTGTGTGTGTGTGTGTGTGTGTGTGTGTGTGTGTGTGTGTGTGAAAGAGAGAGGGAGAGAGATTGTGTGTAAAATATTTTAGGCTAATTAAGTTATTATTTCCTAAATTCAGCATTGTTAGGATGTGTTGGGATATTTTTTATTCAGAATGGAAAATTTGCATATTTACAATTTGCATAATTTTACTTAAGTGTTTTCCTTGGAGGTCAGGCCAATTTTCAGGTGATGCAGTAAGATAATGCCCTCACACCAAGTTTTATACAAAGTTATGTCTTCCTAGTTTAGTGTATCTCTTTGCTTATAGCTAAGAGCTTACTTTGATTCCTATTTTAACGATAAAGTATCTAGACTGATGGTGAATAATTTACATGCGACTTCAATGATCCTCGTATAGTCGATGAAGTTAATATTAAATAAACTAACCATCTAGATTTCACAGGTTAATTATTGTTCACAAATGCATTTATTACAATGTCAGTGAGACACATTATACGAGACACGAGATCCAATTTGTTGAATGATAACTAACGGACAACAAGGCTTTATTATCTCGATACTTAGAATTACTTTCATGTACTCAGGTACATTTAAATATATTTTTTACGAGCTCTTGTTTACAAGGTAAAAGTTATCGTACCTCAACTCGTTTCACAGCATTGTTTTCATCATGCTGCCACCTCTGTGATGTCACCCACAACTGTCGACTAACTCGTCTACTGCCAGGTGAACAGGATCAGCAGGTGTAGAGAGATATATGCATACTTCTCAAACCAGAGTCCCTTTGATTTTAAAAACGATCGCTCAATCGCTGTTCTGAAAGACATTATTGGAGCATGGCATTATGTACAGAGCTCTATGTAGAGTAAGATATCTATAAACAGAAGAAGAAAACAGAGCAAACCTTTGCTCTGTTTTTTCTTCCATTCAATCCGGTAAGTTTTGACGCGTGAAGGTTGATACGTTATTTCTCCACACAAAAAAAAAAACCTACACTGACAAACAAATAAACTCAGCCTGACCCACTTCTTTTGTAAAGATTTTTTACAATTGAGCCAGTGCCAAAATTGCTTTTCTGCGTCAACAAATAATTATAACACCCCGTTTTATAACAATCCAGATATATAAATATTTTGATATAGGCTTGACAGCTTGATAGTTTGACAGTTTAATTAATTTTTTTCAGGATGACTGGTTCTCTCCCGGCCCATAGGGAGGAATTTGTAATAATAAGGGGAGTTTTTATGAATTTATTGTAAAAAAAAAACCTTTAATGGTGATTTCAATATTAAAACTCATTTTGGCGATGCATAAATTATTGTTATTGCTGGTGCTTTTATTGTTATTGCTGTTGTTGTCGATGTTCTTGTCGCTGTCATTGTTCTTGTATTATATCATTGTTATGAATACTATTTTCATTACTCTCAGTAACAATATTTTCTCAATTTCATTATGATTCTGATTATAACTAAAAAGGACCTCGACAATAATAAAATAAAATAACGATAACACTAATAATTATACTTGATAGTGATGGACCGCGGACAGGATACCGAAACCTCTCCTATGATCCGTAACAATTATTTCTATGATGCCTTCATAAAACACTCAAACCTTACACTAACTCTTCACGAGGTCTTGTCACCCAGCTGATACCAACCATCAGAGACAACAATAAAACACCGTCTAATGATATAAGTGGGTTGTGTAATCTGAGTCGAGGGTCTAGGTATGCAGAGAGACCAGTTCAATTATATTGCATTACCAGCTTCAATTTTTTTTGTCTCTTCATGCGAGCTCGTTAGATGTCGGTACTACTAGTTGTAATTACAGGTTATATATACATATATATATATATATATATATATATATATATATATATATATATATATATATATATATATATATATATATATATATGCACCACGCAGAAACAAGCGGGTATATACAAAGAAAGATCGCAGTCAGCAGGATTCGAAACTACTGCTGGGGACGATCAAGATTCCCAGGCCGAGTGGACTAGAATGCTGCCTGGGAATCTTGACCGTCCCCAGTAGTAGTTTCGAATCCTGCTGGCTGCGATCTTAATTTGTATATACCCGCTCATTTTTGCGTGGTGCACTGATATATATATATATATATATATATATATATATATATATATACATATATATATATATCCCACTGAGGCGGGGTGGCCCAAAAGGAAAAATGAAAGTTTCTCCTTTTACATTTAGTAATATATACAGGAGAAGAGGTTACTAGCCCCTTGCTCCCGGCATCTTAGTCGCCTCTTACAACACGCATAGCTTACGGACGAAGAATTCTGTTCCACTTCTCCATGGAGGATATATATATATATATATATATATATATATATATATATATATATATATATATATATATATATATATATATATTTATTTATATAAACATTGATCTCTGGCTGAAGGAGACTCGAACCTACGAACCTTGGAACAAGGTACGTAGTGCTTTACCAATCTACCCACATACATATAAATTATAATAAATTATATATACATATATAATATGCAATAAACTCACAGTAAACAGGTGATATCACAATATGCAGAACAACTAATGCGAAAAAAGGGAAATTCCAAGCGCTTTCGTGATATCTCACATTATCAAGGAACTTTCACGAAACGCCTGGAATTTCACAATTTTTTCACACAGGTTGTTCTGCATATACCTTGGACCTCCGCGAATTCGCGGTTCCGAATTCGCTGCTTCATTAATTCGCTGATTTTTCCTTAGCGCCTAACTGATAATTGCTCGCCTAACTGATGACTGCTCGCATGAATTACAGTATACCAGAGAAAGCGGGCTTGCATGAATTACAGTACATACTGGGGGTAACATCGGTATTTTACATTCTAGTACTGCGGAAGACATAGCAATACAGTACTGTATGTGTTTTTTTTTACATAAGTGCTTTGGGGCTATATTTAGTGTTTAAACTATAAAAATAAGCATTTATAGGAAATTTTTTTTTACCCACGTCTAGGATTCACGGTTTTTTCAAATTCGTGGGTCGTCTTGGAACTTAGCCCCGCGAATTTGGGGGGACGTATGTATGTATGTATGTGTGTGTGTATATATATATATATATATATATATATATATATATATATATATATATATATATATATATATATATATATATATATATATATATATATATATATATATATATATATTTTTTCATTTAATGCAAAAATTAATATTCTTTTATCAAAAGAACCTTATAAAACTTCTTAACCTTATTATAACAAGCCCAATACACACAGACAGTATATACTTTATCTCTCAGTTTGCATGGTGATCCTAGCAATAATTTACTGTCAGCTGCTTTCTCTGTTTAAATTCTTAATTGAATAAAGAACAGTGTTGTTCGTACGAATTTTCAATTAAATCTCTCATTCTCTTTTCATAGAAACTCATTTGTTTTCCGTTTGAGAGCAAATGGGAGCCCTTTCCCGTAACAGGACTCTTCCTTGTCATTCCCTACTGATTCTCTTTCTCTCTCCCTTCCTCTTTACCTCTCTGTCTTTCTCACTTCCCCCTTCCTTCTTGTACCACACTTCGCAATGGAACAAAAAACAAACTCAAATATAATATTGCACAGTTCATTGTGATCTGAGGGAACAATATGTAATGATGTGGAAATCAGCATTGTTCCGTGGGCTACCTCAGCACTTTCTACTGAGAGAGAGAATTGCAGTTTGGGCAATATTTCTACGGTGAATAGCAGACTTGACGTATGAGGAATTAGCTGCACTGCTTGTCTGTGTAATGTCTTTCTTTGGAAATCGAATGCAGTACTGGGGGCTGTAAAATTATTTCTCCAAAATTTGTTTAAAAGGGTGGGCTCAAGAACTAGAGCTTATGCCGCGCAAATACTGATGGTGGTATCCGCTGTTGAAAACATTAATGCACAAATGTATAATTATAAAAGAGGACTTAACTTCAAGATACGCTAGTGAGCGGCACTTGATATAAAGAACTAGACCAGTGATTCAGTTCCTCGAATGTAACCTGAAAGCATTCAGTCTTCTAGGTGCTGTATGACCCCTACGAATTTAGCTGTCTTCTTCTATGGGCGTTATTAATAATGTAATATTACTAATTGTTTAGAGAGTGGCTGAAGCATGGTAAGCATGGGATGGAAATGAAGTGGATGCTCTATAGTTACTGGAAAAATGGAAAAAGAATAATGTGTTAGACTGTACACTGAAGATATGTTGTATCAGAATAGCTGTACTCCAGAAGCTACGAAAAAGGTAATTGCAAATAGGAAATTACACACACACACAAACACACACACACACACACACACACACACACACACACACACACACACACACAACACTCGTGTGCACCAGCCTGCCTAAATCAATAAACCTTCCCTCCTGGCTACAACGATCACGTCAAACCTTACTTTATCCAAAAAAAATATAACACAAAGCGTATCCGATCTAGCGGATGGGTTTTCCGATAATATTTCCCGTCAACGGTGGCTCAGGAGAGGAAATATTTACCCCATAAATGGACAGATTTCCAAAATTCGTTTATATGGAAGAGTTTTGGAAGGGAATGGACCAGTGATGTTGCGTATTGGTAATTGGCGAATGCCGCAAACCTATCTTTTCCGTAGGGAGCAGTACGCCTCTACGCTGTTTGTGGCGTAGGGTCAAAGTAAATATGAGAGAGAGAGAGAGAGAGAGAGAGAGAGAGAGAGAGAGAGAGAGAGAGAGAGAGAGAGTTTCTGTTCAGTCGACCGGCATTGATGGCATCTGGCATTTTAATTCCAATCATTCATAACTATTCCTCAGAATGAGCCACCTGCACATGCAATTCATTCTGGCATGAGACTAAAAATGTACATCCTAAGATCTCTTAGACTTTGTGTATCCACATGCTCTCGCGCTACCGTCCACAGGATGAATATGGGGTGCACAATAAACTAGCCACTTCGGTGGCAAAATCTAAAAATCTTAGACTCGTCTGTGTTATAGCTTCAAGGTTTTAGCATTACGTGCGAAGAAAATGGTGCTTTTATGTATTACAAGTGTAAGGACTCAGGAAGTTACGTGCACTACAAGATGTAAGTACCCAGGAAGGTATGTGCGCTACAGGTGTGAGGAGGCAGGTACTTGTGTGCGCTACAGGTGTGATAACACATGTACTAATATGTGGTACAAATGTGAAGACGCAGGTAGTTATGTGTAATACATGTGTGATGACATCGGTATTTACGTGAGATACAGGTGTGAAGACTCGGTTACTACAGCTATATGGACCCAGGTACTACAACTATGTGGACCCAGGTACTACAGCTATATGAACCCAGGTACTACAGCTTTATGTACCCAGGTACTACAGCTTTATATACCCAGGTACTACAGCTTTATGTACTCAAGTACTACAGCTATATGAACCCAGGTACTACAGCTTTATGTACTCAGGTACTACAGCTATATGTACCCAGGTACTACAGCTTTATGTACCCAGGTACTACAGCTATCTGGACCCAAGTACTACAGCTCTATGGACCCAGGTACTACAGTTATAGGAACCCAGGTACTTCAGCTATATGGACCCAGGTACTACAGCTATATGGACCCAGATACAACAGGTATGAGGACCCAGGAGTACAGGTATGAGGACCCAGGTACTACAGGTATAATGACCCAGGTACTCACGTGTACAGTGCTTGGGTTCGTCTTCATTGTTAGGACAGTCGGGTTCTCCGTCGCAGTACTGGTCGGCAGCAACACAGCTTCCGTCGTGACAGCGAAGTTCGCCCATGTCGCAGCTCTCAGCCCACCCCGAGCACATGGCAGCCCACGCCAGCAGGCAGGCCCACGCCCACACACTCGCCACAGGACCACCATGACCACCGCTCTCCACTGGCCGCCACCCCTCGCCCATCACATACAAAGCTCATCTGAAATACACGAAAGGTTTCTCATTGAGGTTCCTGTTTTGCTCTGGAGCTCAGCAAGTTTTGATTAAAATTTCTAACACAACTTTTGCTTTTCTCCTTTCTCGCGTCCTGCGGTTGCTGTTGTTGCTGCTGCTGGGGCTGCTGTTTGCACTGCTACAGCTGCTACAGCTTTTACCGTTACTGCTGAAAAGTGTGAATTAGTGTATAACTGTGTATATTTCTAGTGCATATACACCGAGAGAGTTTGTTATATTCAGTATCTTAGCTATAATATATAAAACAATATATTTTGGCTACAGAAATATTAAACATTGTAATATACATGAAATACTTCTATAAGAAAAAAAAATGGCCTCAAATTCATATCCGCGATCGACAAGCATACAGACGCTAGAAGAATACGCTAGAAATAATAACCTAATAACGTATTATTAGTTAGAACACATGTATACAACAATCATTAGACTGCATATTAAATATATCTAATATTTTAGTTCGTACTTAAAATATAATGCGTTAGTTAGAACGCACCTTAAATATAACGAACAAGGTCAACGTTTGCTTTCACGGCTGCTCCCTAAAGCTGGGGCTTGGCATTTTGACTTACCCTAATTCAGTTCCACACACTCCATGCATTATTATGATCTGACTTACTTTTGTTTACCTCCATTCCTAGGAATATACTAACTCTCTTTGTCCCGTCCCTGGCGTCTCCTGTATATACACTAGCTCCCTCTCCCTCGTGTGTTAGTGCGACTAGTAAATGGTCCATGTCGGACCGAAACGTCGTCACAAGCTCCTCTTTCCTATGCGCGGGTTATCTTTGTATAGTTCCTGATATTTCTCGGAATAGTTCTTTGTAAAAAAGATATGTTTCCCTGTGTATAACATGATTGCGATCTGCATATTCATTTTTCTATAAGTTTCTATAAGCCATTATATACGTCTTTCACTACTGCAAGGTATTTCTTTTTAAATTACACGTTTGATGTGAGGTCGGAGAGAGAGTGGTAGGCAATGTGCCTTTTCATTTCTATTGACTTAGTCTCTAAATTACACAGAAAATGCAGCCAGTAAAGTTTATCATTATAAGTGTTCCTTTGTCAATTATCAAGTAAATTAGTTTGACAAAACTTTTTATGAAAAATAGAAAAAATTGTTTTACAATAATTTAAGCAGAACATGTCAAGAATTTATGATGCGTCCTTCTAAAATATAATAAATATTTCAAATATTTTTTCAACGACAACATTTTTCTCAAAAAAAACTCCGTTTCATAAGCTGGAATTATGAGGGGAAAAAATATGGAGATGCCAAAGGGTATTTACTCTGACTTTGATCTTTACGTCATACTTCAGTAATGCCAAATTCCCAGCAATAAAAGATGAACTTTACGGGATTAATCTCATACCACAACCTCAGCGCCTGAGTGGAGCCAAATGTTGAGGGAGAAAGACAAGAGGAAAATGAAAAGATTAAGAGAATGGGTGAAGGTATTAAAGGCGCCTAAACCCACACACGCAAAAACGTGCAGACACAAAGACATAAACGAACGTAAATAGTAGTTAAAAATACACTTATCCCAAATTGATTCGTGAAAAAAAAGTTAATGCACACACAAAAAAATTGTAAGTTGGTACTCATACACTCCAGTACCGATCCAGACCCATGTCTCAGTAGCATGATATATTAACAATGATATATTAACAATGATATATTAACAATGATATATTAACAATGATATATTAACAATGATATATTAACAATGAAAGATGAAACCAGTCAGAAGAGTTATTTTCATGTTATGGCACAACTGTTGGAGACTGAAGAAAAACAAAAGTGTACCCGAGTACATAATCGGCTCTTCTATATATTAGTATAAAATCTAGATGTGTTATGGTCTCTGTTCTATCGAAGTAATGTGTTCTCGTGTCTCATAAGCACAGACCTTTGTACCTGCCTCACGATATTGTAGTAACACGATTGTAAACAACTATACGACTGGCGGGGCTTCAACTCGCGGTTAGAGAGTCGTGCTCCAGACCGACGCGTTAGCCACTGGGCCAGCTGGCTACAGTAAGATTCATCCAACTAGGTATATTTCTACTCCACAAATGCAAATTTTTACAGACGAATCTGCCTCCGATAAGGCATTCTCTATTTGCCTCACACAAACTAATATCCCAAAATGCATCAGCAATTTAAGTCTGAAGCCGTTCATAGGCCGCATTCTCAACTTATAGACTTTAAAAGTTTGGAGCCGACTGGATGAGGCATTCTTTAATTACTGCATGGAAACCAAACACATTCTCACACACACACACACACAGCTTTAGGATGAGATATGATAAGGCTCATGAAGCAGGGAGAGAGTGGACCTAGTAGCGACCAGTAAAGAGGCGGGGCCAGGAGCTATGACTAGACCCCTGCAACCACAATTAGGTGAGTACACTCACACACACACACACACACACACACACACACACACACACACACACCTATATCCAAGGAACAAATTTTTCGTAGAAAGTCTACCTGAATTCCAACAACTGCTTTATATTCCCGGGGCCGCTCTCAGACCTTTCTTAATCTCGTCCAGTGCTCCTCCCTGGCACACTTCCATTATACAGCAAACAATGGCACAAGTTGGAGTGAACTCAATTCTCACAAAAGCTAATAAAAACAATTAATTGATATATATATATGTGTGTGTGTGTGTGTGTGTGTGTGTGTACTCACCTAATTGTACTCACCTAATTGTGGTTGCAGGGGTCGAGACTCAGCTCCTGGCCCCGCCTCTTCACTGATCGCTACTGGATCCTCTCTCTCTCTGCTTCCTGAGCTTTGTCATACCTCTTCTTAAAACTATGTATGGTTCCTGCCTCCACTACTTCACTTGCTAGGCTATTCCACTTGCTGACAACTCTATGACTGAAGAAATACTTCCTAACGTCCCTGTGACTCGTCTGAGTCTTCAGCTTCCAGTTGTGACCCCTTGTCCCTGTGTCCCCTCTCTGGAACATCCTATCTCTGTCCACCTTGTCTATTCCCCGCAGTATCTTGTATGTCGTTATCATGTCTCCCCTGACCCTTCTGTCCTCCAGTGTCGTCAGTCCGATTTCCCTTAACCTTTCCTCGTACGACATTCCCTTGAGCTCTGGGACTAGCCTTGTTGCAAACCTTTGTACTTTCTCTAACTTCTTGACGTGCTTGACCAGGTGTGGGTTCCAGACTGGTGCTGCATACTCCAGTATGGGCCTAACATACACAGTGTACAGTGTCTTGAACGATTCCTTATTAAGGTATCGGAACGCTATTCTCAGGTTTGCCAGGCGCCCGTATGCTGCAGCGGTTATTTGGTTGATGTGTGCCTCCGGTGATGTGCTCGGTGTTATGGTCACCCCAAGGTCTTTCTCCCTGAGTGAGGTCTGTAGTCTTTGTCCACCTAGCCTATACTCTGTCTGCGGTCTTCTTTGCCCCTCCCCAATCTTCATGACTTTGCATTTGGCTGGATTGAATTCGAGAAGCCAGTTACTGGACCACATGTCCAGCCTCTCCAGGTCTCTTTGCAGCCCTGCCTCATCCTCGTCCGATTTAATTCTTCTCATCAACTTCTCGTCATCTGCGAACAGGGACACTTCAGAGTCTATTCCTTCCATCATGTCGTTCACATATATCAAAAATAGCACTGGTCCTAGAACTGACCCCTGTGGGACCCCGCTCGTAACAGGCGCCCACTGTGATACCTCTTCACGTACCATGACTCGTTGCTGCCTCCCTGTCAGGTATTCCCTTATCCATTGCAGTGCCCTTCCTTTTACGTGTGCCTGATCCTCCAGCTTCTGCACTAATCTCTTGTGGGGAACTGTGTCAAAGGCCTTCCTGCAGTCTAGGAAAACGCAATCTACCCAACCCTCTCTCTCGTGTCTTACTTCTGTTACCTTGTCATAAAACTCCAGGAGGTTTGTGATACAAGATTTGCCTTCCATGAACCCATGCTGGTTTTCATTTATAATCTTGTTCCTTTCCAGGTGTTCGACCACTCTCCTCCTGATAATCTTCTCCATGACTTTGCACACGATACATGTCAGAGACACAGGTCTGTAGTTTAGTACCTCGTTTCTGTTTCCTTTCTTAAATATGGGGACTACATTAGCTGTCTTCCATTTCTCAGGTAGTTGCCCAGTTTCAAGGGATGTGTTGAAGATTGTGGTTAGAGGCACACACAGCATCTCTGCTCCTTCTCTAAGGACCCATGGGGAGATGTTGTCCGGTCCCATCGCCTTTGAGGTGTCAAGGTCACTTAAGAGCTTCTTCACCTCCTCCTCAGTTGTTCGTATGTCATCCAACACTTGTTGGTATATTCCCTCTTGATGTTCCCTTCTGTGCTGTCTTCCCACAGCCCTTCCTGTCTCTACTGTAAAAACTTCCTTAAATCTCCTGTTCAGCTCCTCACATACCTCCTGATCATTTCTTGTGAGTTCTCCACCTTCTGTCCTTAATCTGATCACCTGGTCTTTGACTGTTGTCTTCCTCCTGATGTGGCTATACAACAGTTTCGGGTCAGTCTTGATTTTCGATGCTATGTCATTTTCATACTGTCGCTGGGCCTCCCTCCTTACCTGTGCGTACTCATTCCTGGCTCTGCGACTGATCTCCCTATTTTCGTGTGTTCTCTGCCTTCTGTGTGTGTGTGTGTATGTTACACGTATCATTACATACTCGTAATTACTTACTTTTATCTACATGAACAGAGATATTCATGTGGTGTTCCATCATCAGTACGTAAATTTTAATTATTAATATTTACAGCATTAGTTGTATTATTACTTCTTTATATATCCCATTAATACGTCTTTCAGTTTATGAATAATATTTTGTTGTGTTTTTACAGCTCCTTTTTTTTTTAGTTCACAAATGTAAATGGTAAATGAGTTTGGAGTTGAAAGTATAATGTCAATATATGTATTACGTTAAATTGTTAGGTACGTATACATTTTTTTCTTGTCTGCAACTTTCATCACATCGTCTCAACCTGTACCTCCTCCGATACCCGTAAGTCTCCTCTTCCATATTCATTTATTCCACCCCCTAACCCACTCCATTTCTTCATTGATCGTTTCCTCCACATCCACCTCAGTTTTTTCCTCCATCTCATTTATCTCTGTGTTTATCTCCTGCTCCGTCTTTATATTTATCTTCTCCTCGTCTTCTCATTCTCCTCCTTACCGCCATTGCCAGGAAAGAAACATTTTAGGGGAATGTTACATTAAGGTTTGTGCTCATATCCCCAGCGAAGGAGAGTGACCATAAAGAGGTTTATGCTTCCATAATTGTTTTAATCGGTACGCAACCACTGTGGGCTGTAGCTTTGGGAATCCACGAGCACCAGTTGGAGTCTCATTGGTACATTAACTCAGTGTTAAGTGCTAGTTATGTCGTTGGTGTTAATAGTGGGTAAAGGAGCCATCAAAGAATCAAACTACAAACTGGAAAAGGTGAAATTGGAGAATGTTTAGATGGAATTAAAGGGAAAAGAAGTATGGAAGAATGAAAGAGATGAGTGTCTCTTGTAATATATACATCGAAACGTATCTCTCTTGGTATATTTACTGAGTGGTATCTCTTGGTATATTCACTGAGTGGTATCTCTTGGTATATTCCCCGTGCGGTATGCATATCTCAGTGTATATTGACTGACTGACGTGCATTCCTTAGTGTACATACACTTAGATGTGCATCAATTTATATATACAGAATGGTACGCCTTTCTCAGTATACATACACCAAGTGGTGTATAACAATCAGAGTATATACACTGACAGGGCTGTATCACTGTGTGTATGTACACAGAGTGGTATATGACATAAGTCTCTAAATTAATATTAACTACGAGTTTCATTAAAATACCATAAAGTGGATCAAAGTATCATTATTATTAGTGCTTTGAGTCTAGGTAATATCCATCGTGCAGTCGATAGGCTTTAAACTTTACGAATTATGTATATAATAATAAAATAAAGTTATAAGATAGGAAAAAGGGAAAATAGTATGAACGAATAGCTTTCACTGGGAAATTTAACAGGGCGCAGGGAGAAATAAAGGGGGAAGAGAAGAATAAATGGGCGTGGAGGGAGGGAACCCACGAGCCGGAAAATAGGAAGAAACCATCCCGTGAACACTGATGGTGTGTGTGTGTGTGTGTGTGTGTGTGTGTGTGTGTGTGTGTGTGTGTGTGTGTGTGTGTGTGTGTGTGTGTGTGTGTGTGTGAATATTAGACTCATGTCAATTCTTTGTTACAGTATCTACAAGTTTTGTTAGTCATTTCTCTTTCACGTTTCTTTCCTGATATCCCATATCGGCACCTATGGTTGCCCTCTATATGGGGCTTATTGTTGCCTGTTAACAACATAATCCTGCACTTGGAGTCTGTTAGTTTCCTTCCCCTCGTAACTACGAGCGTCCTGTCTGTCAAATCTTTATTATTTTATATCTTTTTTCAATAACGCATCCTGTCACTAGTCTCATTTTCTCATTTTTATCCCAACTGAGTAAATTTACACAGGAATTCACAAATTCATGCTTGATTTTCCGATTTCTTTTAAGACTCAGTGTCATTAACATTTTCTTATGTTGGTCATGATAAATTTAAATTTTTGTATTTTGAACATTTTAAGGTACTTGTTTAAATGAAGTATAGTTGTGGGTAAATTTTTGGGTGTGTGAAAAAAAGGGGTTTGCTTTGGGTGGAAAAATTAAGATAGGGAATAAGCGTAGGAATAGGTAGGTATGATATATGTGGGAGGGTTTCAATGGAGGACGTCCATGACTGATACTGGGAGGAGTTGAGGCGATGCGGTGAATAATAAGGATACGTTGATTAGTTGGGGATGGAAATCTAAGAGTGAATAAACAGGATTTTTCGGTAATAATCACGTTTCTCGATTTCTCTTCTGGTCTTCTACATGCGTTCTATAACTGAAATTGACTACTTATCTCCGAAAACAAATATTCCCCCCTTTTCTCTTTCACTCTCTCTTTCTCTCACTTACCCCCTAAGACGCTCCAATCCATTCTTCCTTGGTCATATCTTTCTGTATGAAGACCCTAATGAGCGTAATTGAATCTTTCAGCAGGTTCTTCCTTACAAATATTTCTCCCTTAATCCATTCACTCATGAAGATTATCTTTAAGTGTGTGTGTGCGTGTGTGCGTGTGTGTGCGTGTGTGTGCGTGTGTGTGTGTGCGAGCGCGCATTACCAATTTGTGATTACGGGGGTCGAGACTCAGCTTGTGGCTCCATGTGAAGTGTGCAGGATTATATATAACACATGAACTGTGGTAACCAGCCAACAGTTGGGGTGAAGAGCTGCACTCTGGTTTTGTTGTGGGAACTGAAGACGGTTTCTGAAGACCTGGAGTCTACGGTCGCACCTAGTGACCCCTGGTAACATTTCCCAGACCAGTATGTGACCGGTCTGATCTTATCTTATTGAAGTTCATATTAGTGTGGTTACAGTGGCGGTTTGGTAGTTTCTTATTTCCGGATCAATTCCCCAAATTAGGCTAAAGGGTAGGGCCTTATATTAACAGGATCTCAGTCTCATTCCCTGCATACAAGTATATATATATATATATATATATATATATATATATATATATATATATATATATATATATATATATATATTATATATTATATATTATATAATCTATCTTTCTCTCTCTCTTGCTTCTTTTCCCTGATGTTCCATGGAGGATCAACTCATATTGCCTTTATGTAGATATGTCATTAGTGTAGAAATCCCACGATCTACAATATTGAGTTTGCTCTCCCTGGACGAGCAACCAGCTTCCTGTTGCATCTAACGTGCTTGCTTTGTTGTTGTGGTTTCTTTGCTTGTTTTCATATTTTTACTTTGAATTAGACCAATTGGCTTTCATGAAACCAATTGGCTTTCATTAGACCAATAGGCTTTCATTTTTTATTTGGTTAGATTTGTCTAACAGACTGGTTACTCTTCGCCTTTTTTTTTTATCTGGTTGATATTATCTGATTTGAGTGCAATGGATAATAAGTCACTTTGTTATGGTTAGTTGTTCGTAATTTTGTCTTATGTGGTTTATAAAGATTTCTTGCTTTTTTATTCATCATTTTAATTTCATATACTTGGATGTTAAATCGTGGATGATATGAATTTGTTTGTTTATTGTAGTCCTTCATTGTAAGGAACTTACTAAAATTTAATAGGACAGGTAACTAGCCTTCGTTCGACGAGAACTGAAAAGTGGGAGATTTAATATCAGCAACCATTAGTCAGCTATAATATCAAAGGAACACGCAACGTGGAGAGAACTACAAAACACTCAGTACTACATGATGAAGTCACAGAACTGGCGGGGGCTCGAAACCATAGCAAGTCATTCCTAAACGTCACAGGCCAGTGGTTAGCACACTGGCCGGCGAGTTTTAAGAGTCGTTTACCACGGGTTCGAGTCTCATCTGATCTATGATTTGTTTGTAATCGTGTTATTGTGATTTTTGTTAGTCACTACTGGATGAAATGAAATAATATATTGAATCCCCTATTACCCGCAACGTTTCACTCACAGAGGAATTTTATAGCCAGCGACGGCTTCATTAAGTTCCTGCGTGGGTGAGGTGGTGTCCAGCTTTGAGCAGAGTTTGATAAAGCTTTGAACAGAGCGATACGTTACCTCAGTAAAAGCTTGAATTGCAAATTGTTTCTTTTATCGTCGAGCTACAACAGCTACCACAACAACCATCATCCTGCAGCAACTACCACAACCAGCAACCTGTAGTAACTACAACAATAACCAACAACCTGTGGTAACTACCACAATAACCAGCAACCTGCAGTAACTACCACAACAACCAGCAACCTGTAGTAACTACCACAACCAACAACCTGTAATAACTACCACAACAACCAACAACCTGTATCAAGTACCACCACAACCAACAACCTGTATCAAGTACCACCACAACCAGCAACCTGTAATAACCACCACAACCAGCAACCTGCATCAACTACCACAACAACCAGCAACCTGCATCAACTACCACAACAACCAGTAACCTGCATCAGCTACCACAACAACCAGCAACTGCATCAACTACCACAACAACCAGCAGCCTGCATCAACTACCACAACAACCAGCAACCTGCATCAACTACCACAACAACCAGCAACTGCATCAACTACCACAACAACCAGTATAACGGGTTTGTTTGGTAGGCTGTAGCAAGCGGGTGGTTAATGATACGTCTTCGGAGGCTTCTTAGTTTATTGTTAAGTCGTGGTGGGTACACAGGCTTGTGTGTTTGTGCCCATGGCCCGGGCAGGGCCATGCCACGAGAGAGAGCTGGGAGGCCTTGTGTCTTCCTGCTAGGCCGCTGTGTGAGTGAGGCGGAGGCATGGGCCGGCAGGCTGGCGTGCCTACCGAGAGGCCTGGCTACAGAGGGCAGCACCTGAGTGGCGCGAAATATGAACTAAGCTGGCAGACAGCATGGGCTGTCTGTGCAGACAGTACAGGCTGTCTACACCAGCAGCCTGCATCATCTACCACAACAACCAGTAACCTGCATCAACTACCACAACCACAAGCAACCTGCATCAACTACCACAACCAGCAACCTGCATCAACTACCACAACAACCAGCAACCTGCATCAACTACCACAACAACCACCAACCTGTATCAACTACCACAACCACCAACCTGCATCAACTACCACAACAACCAGCAACCTACATCAACTACCACCACAACCAGCAACCTACAACACCTACCACTACACCAGCAACTACGACACATACCACTACACCAGCAACTACGACACCTACTACCACACTAACAACCTACAACTAGCCACAAACCAGACGAGGCGGTAATAGAGAAGTGTCGTTAACCAGTGTCTCGCTCAGCACTATTGTGTAATGAAGCTGGGGCCGTTGCACTTCCCACTGGCGTTGTTGCACTTACGATCGGCTAAACCAATTGTAACTCATACGGCTCTTCATTTGCTGTAATTTCTCGTACGAGCAACTATCCGGCTTTTAACTTTCGTGTATTGAAAGCAATCATACGACTTTACGTTTACCTTATTTTCGTTTATAATGAGCAATCATCAGGATAACAATTAATTTTCCAATTTTTTTCACTGTTTATCGGGAGTAAACACAGGAGGATCATTTAGCCCCCGTTTTCGTTCTCCAATAACGAAATATCGGATCGCTTCCAGTTATGTTCGGGTTCTCGTAACTGGGTTGTATTATTGAGAAAATGTAATCTGCATTATTATGCATTAGGAAGTATTCTACCAGAGGCCATCATGGCAACCATTGAGAGCTATCTCGTTCCTGTGTAAAAAGAGAAGACAATGCCTTAACGGTTCAAGGTATAATAATAATAATAATGTAATTTTTATATTAATATTAACATTATCATTATTACAGTTATTAATATTTAAGAGGTATTTCATTATTGTTTTACAACGCGTTGCATTTAAATTTAGTTGCGTCAAAGAAACAGCCTGCATTCCCTCGACAAGAAATAAATTGGATTCCACGTTCCTCTTGATTACGCTCTCTTGTATTGTAATATATTCCAGTTTTGGGGAGTGGATTAAGTAGACCCGACATAGACAGAGGTGAACCCAACATAAAACGTACGAGAAATGTTCTTGATGCGCTCCAGTGACAGTGAATGATGTGTATTAAATATTTTTGGTCAGCAGTAGTGGTTGTGGATAATTGTCTACAGTAACCAAGAAGAATTCTTAATAAGGGAAAGAAACCTAAGATGCAGAACAATCATCGGAAAAACGTATCGCTCTATATAGAGTTTTATCAACTCATCCAATAATGAAGCTCTACGCAGAGCGAAACGTTCTCAGCGAACTGGCTTCTATTCAATATTGCCGGCAGTACTTAATTTGGATTAAGGAATTATACAATTAGGACAATACAAAACGTTGAATATTTTTCAACTTCAAGACGAAGTGCCGCGTATTTTAGGAATAAGAGGTAGTGTCTTCTTAATATTCAGTGAATTATATCTCTGTACATATATTATGGTTGACGCAAAGTGGTTTATGCTTTCTGGGTGAAGATTGTATACTTCCCTACCGACATTGTGCGGCCCATCAGCTTGCTTACTAAACCAGATTACACCCTCAGTGTGTATATTATATACTATATATATATATATATATATATATATATATATATATATATATATATATATATATATATATATATATATATACATATATAATATATATATATATATATAACATATATATAATATGCAAGGAATTCGCAAGAGTAGGTGAATTGTACACAAACACTGATCTCTGGCCAAAGGAGACTCGAACCTACGAACCCTAGAACAAGGTATGCAGTGCTTTACCATCCTCAACATGCAGGGGATGAGATGAAAAACTGTAAGCCTTCCCCATGAAAGCTGGCTGCCTTGGATCAACGTCTAGTGTGAGCTGAGCGCCAAGGTATTAGTCCAGTGTGGTGAGGATGGTAAAGCACTGCGTACCTTGTTCCAACATTCGTAGGTTCGAGTCTCCTTCGGCCAGAGAACAGTGTTTATATATATATATATATATATATATATATATATATATATTTATATATATATATATATATATATATTGACAAATACATATAAATATATAATATAGGGAGGTACCACCTCTACAACTCTGGACTGGGGACCCTCATCCTAAGAGAAGACAATAAACGTACCTCAGGGGAAACTCAAGGTTCTCCACGGAGCTGTTTGAATATTTTCTTCTACCACCCCTATATATATATATATATATATAAATATATATATATATATATAAATATATAAATATATATATATATATATATATATGCAATAAGATCACAGTAAACAGGTGATTTCAGAATATGCAAAACAACCACTCTGAAAGAATAGAGAAATTCCATGCGCTTTCGTGACTACTCACACTATCAAGGAACTATGAAAGTAAAGCATCCAAGGAAGCTATATAAGGGGTCTGGCCAGCACCTCACTATCAGATCCCACAACGGTTAAACACCTGACGCGCGCCGACCCAACTTGTGGGATCTGATAGTGAGGTGCTGGCCAGACCCCTTACATAGCTTCCTTGGATGCTTTACTTTCATAGTTCCTTGATAGCGTGAGTAGTCACGAAAGCGCTTGGAATTTCTCTATTCTTTCAGAGTGGTTGTTTTGCATATTCTGAAATCACCTGTTTACTGTGATCTTATTGCATATATATATATATATATATATATATATATATATATATATATATATATACATATATACATATATATATACATATATATATACATATACATATATATATATATATATATATACATATATATATACATATATATATACATATATATATATATATATAATATATATATATATCCGCTTGTTTCTGCGTGGTCCATTGAAAAAATATCGTTTACGAAATCAGAACATACAGAAGGAGAATATATTGCTTGATACCATGCTTGAGATCCACTGATGTGCCTGGACTGGAAAGAAATATGGCTTGTAAACCAGGCTACCTAACTTTTGAGGATGTTTAAGAATACTTTTTCCTTAAAATATGAATAAAAGGTAACATCCGCTGTATACATTGAGAGACATACACCTCTCGAGGTTTAGAACCTCGTGTATGCGAGTGTATATGTACGTATACATGTACATGCACGATATCTATATAAATGTGTTTATCTTCGTATTCCGGCTTGTAAATATGAATTTATGACATGCCTGTATGCATGAAAACATTTGCGCATAAGTTAGGAAGAATTTATGATCTAGACAGCTAGTATGAGGAACAAAAAGAAGAGGACGAAATTGCAATTACCATTTATGGAAGATGTCACATGAACTAACTACATTTCTGTTTGTGCTGGTGTTATTTGTGGTTCTTTTTGTTGGTAGTGCTGGTGTCGGTGGTGGGAGTAATATTGATTGCTGGTAATTAAGTAGTGTTGGTGTTGTATGTACTCGGGCTGGTGCCTGATGCTGGTGCTAGTGACGACACAAGTGGCTGAATTAATAATGGTAGTGTCAGCGTTGTGGATAATAGTGGTAGTAGAAGTGATGCTCGTGGTAGTGCCAGTCTTGTAGATAATACTGGTGGTGGTGGTAGTAGTAGCGCTAACAGACTAAACTGCTGTTGCTAGCCTTTGTGCTGGTTTTAATAAATATTGGTGGTTATAATGATAGTGGAGATGGTACTACTGTTCAACGCTTCTTGCATAAAAATTCCTCGTTGACCACGGCAGGAAGTAGCATCAGGGTCGAGTACTCTCTCGAAACTGCCTCGTTTAGTATTCTTTTTTTTTTTTTTATATATATATTTTTGCTCTGTTTTTCTGCTGCCCAGGGCTTGTTTGGGGGTCGGAATTTTGGCGTGTTTTACGAGTTTGTTATTTATGCTTTTATTTTTTATTCAGTTATGGATGTTTTTTAATGCTTTTCCCAACAGGAAATTTATAACTGGTTATGGATCACCTTTTTTTTTTAGTTGAGTGTTAGTAGTGTTTGGATGTATTTAATTATTCAGTGTAGCATTTCTCTCTCTCTCTCTCTCTCTCTCTCTCTCTCTCCCTCCCTCCCTCTCTCCCCTCTCTCCCCTCTATCCTCCCCTATGACCATGGCAGCTGCAAGGGAAGTTTCTAGTCTAAAATATTATGCTCTGGTCACCAGTTTCAGACTTTTAATAATTATTTTTTAAGCACATCATTTGACGCTCATAAACTGTAACTTTCTTTTAGTATTTTTTAAAATTGCATATTTTTGCATAGTAAATCTTTTGATATAAGGAGAGAGAGAGAGATTTTATTTTATCTTTATATATATATATATATATATATATATATATATATATATATATATATATATATATATATATGATGACATAAAAGATCAAAACAAAGGATTTATATATTTCAGCAGTTTCCTTTCGTAGACTAGCAAGTGTTCACGAGGAACAAGAAAAATAGACGGATCAGCTGGCATAAGTCACATATTGTAAGTCAGCTCAAGGAACTAGATTAGGTGTAGGAACAGTAGCCAAGATAGGTGAAATAAGAATTGACTTCAGGGCCAAGGTAGTTACAGCATCAGGTTTCCACCGACTTAGTTGCAATCAAAACTGACTCAGAGATTTTGTTTTTATACGTTTTGTGCTATATATAACGGAAACATATTTGAATGATTGTACAAAGTGTAGTTCAGGTTTTGCGACCCTTGGTACCATAATTATTTTGTTAGTTATGTTGTTAGCTGATACTGTTTTTGCGTATATTTTTTGGTAAGAAAAATAAAATTTATTGTCAAACACCTTCATGTTGCCATTATTTTCTTGTTTAATAATATTGACTTTTTTTTTGACCACTCTTTGAAGCATTCTGGATAGCCCAGTCTGCTAAATTGATTTGTAATAGCGTATTTTTATTGTTCTGAATTTTGTGTTCTGCAGTCTGATTGCAGGTAGAAACAATCTCGAGACCATAACTCACTTTATCTGGACAGAGTGGTAACTGAAAACAGTAAATAACTGACCAAATGTGTAAGTTTGCTGTGAACAGTGAATTCTTACTTTAGAATCCCACTGTTCATAAGTTTTCACAGGACGGTTAATCTGCCAGGTTTTCCCCAATGTACTTGAAATTTATGCAGGGTATTAAATCATTATTTTTTCCCCAAGAATATACCAAACTATCCTCATTTTTTATTTTAGAATGAAAAAACTGTTAACGTATCTGTTGTATACCGTGTCCTGAGAATTAAGTATGTGTAATATGTTACTTTCAAAGCACAAGTCTGTAAATATAAGTCTTGATTACTGTTTGCAACAATCTCGTACTGTCGAGTTAGTGGTAGAATTGTGTCCTCAGGCAAACATCCCTGTCGGACCAAGAACCACCAGCATTTTGCAACCACCCATCCTGATGACAGTTCTCGTTTTGCTCACAACGAGAGATGGTCCAGAGCTGGAATTCCTAAATTTACAAACAGGCTTGTGTTGGGGCGGAAAAGAGAGAGAGAGAGAGAGAGAGAGAGAGAGAGAGGGAGGGAGAGAGACAGAGAGAGAGAGGGAGAGAGAGAGAGAGAGAGAGAGAGAGAGAGAGAGAGAGAGAGAGAGAGAGAGAATATGTTCGTGAATAGAGTAAAACGCTTATTTTCATCAGGTCTAGGCACTCAATTGTCGGCTAAAAATTCAGTAGATTTAAGAGTAATCGGAGTTCCCTTTGATGAAATTAAATGAAACTTTCTCTGAGAGTCAAAGTGTAAAGTTTAGCTCTGAAAAGAACCAAAGAAAATAAATGTAGTCATTTAGCGTGAAATGCACTGGAATTACTTCTTACTCTACAAAAACCTTAGAAAAACTTTCTTTATCTCAAATCTTTATTATTTGTATTACTTTTGTATTTTCCTTCTTTCTTCAGGTGTAAGAAGAATTGATTTTCTTTTAATTAGCATTCTGTAGTATTTGTTTGGTTAATAAATATCAAACTTGGAGCAAGTGATACAGGCTTTTGTGTATTAAGCGTTTAAATATTACTCGGTGTGGTCTGGGACCGGGTGGAGGCGAGCTGTGGTCTGGGACCGGGTGGAGGCGAGCTGTGGTCTGGGACCGGGTGGAGGCGAGCTGTGGTCTGGGACCGGGTGGAGGCGAGCTGTGGTCTGGGACCGGGTGGAGGCGAGCTGTGGTCTGGGACCGGGTGGAGGCGAGCTGTGGTCTGGGACCGGGTGGAGGCGAGCTGTGGTCTGGGACCGGGTGGAGGCGAGCTGTGGTCTGGGACCGGGTGGAGGCGAGCTGTGGTCTGGGACCGGGTGGAGGCGAGCTGTGGTCTGGGACCGGGTGGAGGCGAGCTGTGGTCTGGGACCGGGTGGAGGCGAGCTGTGGTCTGGGACCGGGTGGAGGCGAGCTGTGGTCTGGGACCAGGTGGAGGCGAGCTGTGGTCTGGGACCGGGTGGAGGCGAGCTGTGGTCTGGGACCGGGTGGAGGCGAGCTGTGGTCTGGGACCGGGTGGAGGCGAGGTGTCCCACAGACCCCATTATAGGTAATTATAGGTAGAGGAGTAAGGCTAAAAATATGTAATTATAAATATATGTTGATGATTACAGGGGTCATCTCCCCCCTGCCTCTTGACTGATAGCTTTATAAGTCAGGCTGTTGGTGCTAGCAGCATGCAGTAATGCAAAATTCTTGCTGGTATAAATATGTAGCTGTGAGATGTCGTGTCTCTCAAAGAAGTAATTTAAAAATATCACTCATAAAAATAATTTTAGCAGTATTAAAAAAATAATTATCATTCATGACTTTGTCTATTACAAAACTATGGAATTGTGGTCAACGAATATCCTTCACTTCTCTGGTGATAATTAACGAAAACCTGCAGTAATAACATACCAGAAAATAAAAAAAGAAAACGAATTATAATTCCGGTTGAGATTTACTGAGAAGATTATACCAAAACTGATAAAAATTACTCACAACACATGCGGATAAAACAGGGATTGTTCCGTGATACATAACCCAATTTGGGAACACTGCTGGAGGGAAGCTGCAGCCACGGGGTATTATATATATATATATATATATATATATATATATATATATATATATATATATATATATATTTGTCTTCATATTCCCTCAAATCCTCAAAATTTTAATAGGTATGTTTAATCTGTTGATTTATTCCCAAAAATAGCTACAAACAATTTGGTAAATTGTCGTTAAATTATTATTTACACTCAGCGCAATATTTTTCAACTGTTGCACAAATGGCTGCTCCTTCTTACACACACACACACACACACACACACACACACACACACACACACACACACACACACACACACACACACATTCACTCACTAACATCTCTTGTTTCGTGGCCAACCTGATAGGAAAGTGCTTGAATTCAGGAAGCGGGGAACTAGGCCGAGAATACCAAATCAGACGCTGTTCCCTGTTCTTCCCGTAAAAATCTAGCCGATTTTGGCCAAAGTGCCAAGTTTGAATGGACGTCCAGAGCAATTTGCATTTTGTTTTGAAGCAGTAACGCTCTGAGAAACAAAATGTTGAGTGTTATTCAAGAGGTGTGTTTTTAGCGCTTAGGGAGAGAGAGAGAGAGAGAGAGAGAGAGAGAGAGAGAGAGAGACAGGCAGGCAGACAGACAGAGGGGGAGGGGAAAGGAGAAGAGAGGTGGTGATAAGGTGAATATTGCCTGTTAAAGATATGCAAAAAAAAATTAATACTTTTTCCAATTGGTCGGGTGAAAATTGCATCAGCAAACAGTGAGTGGGAACACCTTGAGTGGATTCCTTTATCGCCCTGGATTAGTACCAGTTTAATTCATGCTCTATTGTAGGCATGTTGTTTGAGATGGAAACATAAATATTAACTGCTCGCTTAGATTCGTTCTTGTAATCCACGTAATACTTGTAATTTATATATATATATATATATATATATATATATATATATATATATATATATATATATATATATATATATATATATATATATAATTTTTTGTTTTTTTCTTCAACAAGTCGGCCGTCTCCTACAGGTAATCGTGCCATTATGTTAAAAGATTACCGTGAATTATTCTCTATCACCATGTAGGTAAGTTTATTTAGGTACTGGTACGCATAAATACAGTTATACAAATTATAATACATAAGTAACATATCTGTAAATTAACTAGGATAACCCAAAAAGGTCAGACACTGTGACTTATTTCCAATGGGGTCCTTGTAATATCTCATTATTTAAACCTTAAAAATTTAAAACATACATACCACTATGTAGTATTGCTATGCACTATTACTCTATAACTGAGGATTCTCGTTAAAGCACCGCTTTTGAGGTCTCCTTAATCTCTTCGGGGACTCTCCACTTCCCAGACCTATTGTATGTGATGCCCAGCCTCGTCTGACACAACCCTAGGAGCCGGGCAGTAATGGTGTCAAATATCCACAAGATAACAAATGAATACAAATGCAATTACATGGATGCTTCATAAACACATTTTGCTCATGTAGTGGTTTTATTAAGTCACGACGAAACCTGGTTATGAGTCACAAAAAGAAACCTAATTATCAAGTCAGAAACCTGGTTCCTGGTCATTAAGTCACAAATAAATGTATCTTGTGTACTTCCGTATGATTTAGTTTATGTGAGTCTCTCTACAACTGGAACATTGTTTAGCAATAAGTGATTATCTGGGCTTCTTGATACCTACTATGTTCTATACTATGTTCTAATACCACTTACTAACTCCACGTATTATTTTGCATTATCATGTGTTACAAACATGTAATATTAGCCATATATTAAAGTCATTACGCTGGTATAATTTCCTTCTGTCAAATACCCATCACAAAATTCATTAATAAATTGATTTAGTATAATTACCGTGAGCTCTAAGCTCACGGATCACTGGACAATCACAGGACTTAAAATATACATAACTTTTATGGGTTTTCACTGCCAATTAATCCCTTTAAGGCCGATGTGTTGCCAATTAATAGTTATTTATTAGAGAAGCCCAAAGGAGAAAGCAACGATAGGTTAGTCTTTCTAAATTTGTGAAATGCTATTTTAAGCTCAAACTGTATTTTGACTCTCATGAAAATACAGAATTTAAATATACATATAGTGGAATCTAGGTCTGTATAGCCCTTGTGGCTTAGCGCTTCTTTTTTATTATAATAATACTGGAACCTAGGTTTTCATATTCCTTAGTCTGTAAAAGTATAGTTATTCTTTATAAAATATATTTTTGTTACTATTTTTGGGTGTCTGGAATGGAATAATTGGATTTGCATTATTTCTTACTGGAAATATTAACAAAAAATACATTTTATAGAGAATAACTATAATTTTACATATAAACTAAGGCATCCGAAAACCGAATATGTGAAACTTTCGATTTTGGCTTAAATAGCAAAGCTCTTGCCGAATAAGGTAAGCGAAAATTTGTGTATGCAATATCTCAAAAATCATTCTGAACCTAACGAAAAAAATATATTTCACTGTGTTTGTTTATTATTAAATTAGGTTAACTTATCTAAAATACATTTAGTTGGATTAGGCTGAATTAAATTGCGCTTGTTATAATGAGCGTGTTTGATAGGAGTGAATGGAGACAAATGGTTTTTAATACTTGACGTGCTGTTGGAGTGTGAGCAAAGTAACATTTATGAAGGGGTTCAGGGAAACCGGCAGGCCGGACTTGAGTCCTGGAGATGGGAAGTACAGTGCCTGCACTCTGAAGGAGGGGTGTTAATGTTGCAGTTTAAAAACTGTAGTGTAAAGCACCCTTCTGGCAAGACAGTGATGGAGTGAATGATGGTGAAAGTTTTTCTTTTTCGGGCCACCCTGCCTTGGTGGGAATCGGCCAGTTTGATAAAAAAAATAAAAAAATAATGAGGTTAAATAAGTTTTTTAAGGTTCTTTTCGAACAAAATTATATATTTTTACATGATCTTAAATGAGAAAAAATATGTTTAAACGTATAAAAGAAAATTTTAAAAAGGACTTAATTTTAAAAAGATCTTGATAATTGACCAGTTTTACCTATTTTGCAACACACACACACACACACACACTCACACACACACACACACACACACACACACACACACACACAAGCACACACACACACAAGCACACACACACACAAATGTAGTCCCAATTTTTAAAAAGGGAGACAGACATGAGGCACTAAACTACAGACCTGTATCACTAACGTGTATAGTATGCAAGGTCATGGAGAAGATCATCAGGAGGAGAGTGGTGGGGCACCTGGAAAGAAACAAGTGTATAATTGACAACCAGCACGGTTTCAGGGAAGGAAAATCCTGTGTCACAAACCTACTAGAGTTTTATGACAAGGTGACAGAAGTAAGACAAGAGAGAGGGGTGGATCGACTGCATATTTTTGGACTGCAAGAAGGCCTTCGACACAGTTCCTCACAAGAGGTTACTGCAAAAGCTAGAGGACCAGGCACACATAACAGGAAAGTCACTGCAATGGATAAGAGAATACCTTACAGGGAGGCAACAACGAGTCATGGTACGTGACGAGGTGTCAAAGTGGGCGCCTGTGACAAGCGGGGTTCCATAGGGGTCAGTCCTAGGACCTGTGCTGTTCTTGGTATATGTGAATGACATAACGGAAGGGATAGACTCAGAAGTGTCCTTGTTTGCGGACGATGTGAAGTTAATGAGAAGAATCAAATCGGATAAGGATCAGGTAGGACTACAAAGAGACCTGGACAGGCTACAAGCCTGGTCCAGCAACTTGCTCCTTGAGTTTAACCCCGCCAAATGCAAAGTCATGAAGATTGGGGAAGGGCAAAGACCGCAGACACAATATAGTTTAGATGGCCAAAGTCTGCAAACCTCACTCAAGGAAAAAGATCTGGGGGTGAGTATAACACCGAGCATATCTCCTGAGGCGCACATCAATCAGATAACTGCTGCAGCATACGGGCGCCTGGCAAACCTACGGATAGCGTTCCGATACCTCAGTAAGGAGTCGTTCAAGACTCTGTATACCATTTACGTCAGGCCCATACTGGAGTATGCAGCACCAGTTTGGAATCCACACCTAGTCAAGCACGTCAAGAAATTAGAGAAAGTGCAAAGGTTTGCAACAAGACTAGTCCCAGAGCTACGGAGATTGTCCTACGAAGAAAGGTTGAGGGAAATCGGACTGACGACACTGGAGGCCAGGAGGGTCAGAGGAGACATGATAACGACATATAAAATACTGCACGGAATAGACGAGGTGGACAAAGACGGGATGTTCCAGAGATGGGACACAGACACAAGAGGTCACAATTGGAAGTTGAAGATTCAGATGAATCAAAGGGATGTTAGGAAGTATTTCTTCAGTCATAGAGTAGTCAAACCTTGGAATAGCCTAGAAAGTGAAGTAGTTGAGGCGGGAACCATACATAGTATGGCGAGGTATGATAAAGCTCATGGAGCAGGGAGAGAGAGGACCTAGTAGCAATCAGTGAAGAGGCGGGGCCAGGAGCTATGACTCGACCCCTGCAACCACAAATAGGTGAGTACACAAGCTCGCGCGCGCGCACACACACACACAAGCACACACACACACAAGCACACACACACAAGCACACGCACGCACACGCACGCACACACAAGCACACGCCACACACGCATACAAAGCACACACACAAGCGCACACACACACACACACAAGCACACACAAACACACACAAGCGCACACAAACACACACACACACACACAAGCGCGCACACACACAAGCACACACACACACACGCACGCACACAAGCACACACACAAGCACTAGCGGGGCCAGAAGCTGAGTCTCGACCCCTGCAACCACAATTAGGTGAGTACAATTAGGTGAATACACACAAGCACACACACAAGCACACGCACACACAAGCACACACACAAGCGCACACACACACACACACATACACCCACATATATAAATGAATGAGAGAGAGAGAGAGAGAGAGAGAGAGGTATAGGAGTGTACGTTTACTTATTTTTTCTACTTGTTTCCATGACCTTCGTTCTGTTATGGAGACGCTGTAGTTTCACTTTAGTTCCTTACATATTTTTGCGAATTTTAACGCTTTACATCGTAAATTTTTATGTTTTGTTAATTTGTGGAATATGTGGAAAGAATTGTCAACTCTCGCTATTAAAAAAAAATCCAAGAAGGCGATAAAATTTAAAAAGAGTGCTTAATTTTTTATTGAAGTGTTTCATTAAGATATTAACACTAATTTAATTATTATTATTAACCATAACACATTATTATTATTAAAGTATTTTTATTAATGCTTTAAAACATGTGAAGAACTTATGTGATAGTCTATGAGATGTTAGTTAGCTGGCTTGTAACTCAGTGGTAAAGCCTACTACACACAGCTGAAGGATGGAGGTTCAGTGTAGAGTTAGTCCAGATCGGCAAATCCCTTTACACTTAGCTGTAGAGTCCAGCGGGTGGTATCTTTGGGGTGGTAGAATACCGAAGATGGATCTGAGATTTGAAAGGAGCTGATGGTAAAACACCTCTTAGCCTGTATGTACATATCTTAGTGTGACCTCGTGGTCACAGTGGTGGCCAACGCTAACTTCCCTATGATGTATAGAAATATACCTAGAGCCAGTTGGGCGAGTAGTTAACGCATTGGCCTGTGAGTTTTAGGCGTCACTTGCCATTGTCCGAACCTCAACCATTCCGTGGTTTGTAATCGTGTTATTACGATTTCGTGAGTCTTATCTTTAGCATCAAAGATTCCTAAAAGTTACTATCTATAAGAATTGCGGGAGTGGGATTGCATGGCGAGTGAGTGTGTGTGTGTGTGTGTGTGTGTGTGTGTGTGTGTGTGTGTGTGTGTGTGTGTGTGTGTGTGTGTGTGTGTGTAAGTGCATGATGACCAGTAATTAAAATGCCTTAAACCTTATTTGTAATTGATTTAATGTTAAGTAAAGAGAAACCTGTCGGGAATAAATAAAAAATAAGTGTATTGGATATAAAGTCTACAGCTCGATCAGCAATTTGGGCCACAAGTCCATAAAAAGGCTTTGAATGAAAAAGCCATAGAGCTGTTATGGCCACAGATCCAAAATCTCACAGGGCCACAAGTTCACAGGGAAACAAGGCCACATAGCTAAAACACAAAACACCAGATTACGCCTAAAGGCCAGAGTGGCCCATTGATAATTAGTTTCGGGAGATTAATAGTGCAACGCGGGTTATTAAACCTGTGCTAGGAGGTGCTAGAGCCTGGTGGCTAAGAGCTGTGAGCTACGTGTTGAGCAGTTGGTGCTAGTATGCAGGAGGTATTGAATATTCAATGTATTGCCTAAACTTTGTCTTCTAGTCACTAAGGTATCGATCTATTTCGGAACTTCTATAGTATACTTGATTTTTTCTTCATTGAGTTCTTTGTTACTCTTTTCTCTGTTTTTTATGACATTATCTTTATCTCCCTCTCTTGGTCTCTCGTCCTTTTTTTTTTTTTCTATAAACGAATTTCCCTTTCTCTCTTCTTCTCATCTCGTTTTCTTTATAGTATTCACACACACACACAGCAACTGGCTTCTCGAATTCAATCCAGCCAAATGCAAAGTCATGAAGATTGGGGAGGGGCAAAGAAGACCGCAGACAGAGTATAGGCTAGGTGGATAAAGACTACAGACCTCACTCAGGGAGAAAGACCTTGGGGTGACCATAACACCGAGCACATCACCGGAGGCACACATCAACCAAATAACCGCTGCAGCATACGGGCGCCTGGCAAACCTGAGAATAGCGTTCCGATACCTAAATGAGGAATCGTATGTTAGGCCCATACTGGAGTATGCAGCACCAGTCTGGAACCCACACCTGGTCAAGCACGTCAAGAAGTTAGAGAAAGTACAAAGGTTTGCAACAAGGCTAGTCCCAGAGCTCAAGGGAATGTCGTACGAGGAAAGGTTAAGGGAAATCGGACTGACGACACTGGAGGACAGAAGGGTCAGGGGAGACATGATAACGACATACAAGATACTGCGGGGAATAGACAAGGTGGACAGAGATAGGATGTTCCAGAGAGGGGACACAGGGACAAGGGGTCACAACTGGAAGCTGAAGACTCAGACGAGTCACAGGGACGTTAGGAAGTATTTCTTCAGTCATAGAGTTGTCAGCAAGTGGAATAGCCTAACAAGTGAAGTAGTGGAGGCAGGAACCATACATAGTTTTAAGAAGAGGTATGACAAAGCTCAGGAAGCAGAGAGAGAGAGGATCCAGTAGCGATCAGTGAAGAGGCGGGGCCAGGAGCTGAGTCTCGACCCCTGCAACCACAATTAGGTGAGTACAATTAGGTGAGTACACACACACACACACACACACAAATTAGGTGAGTGCACACACACACACACACACACACACACACACCGATTACATTATCTAAATCAAATCATGATATCAGAACAAATAATTCCTACGTTAACTTCTGCAAACAAGAAGTGCTAACAGGCAATTTGTTAAGCGTATCCGATGATGAAGGCTGCTGCAAAAAGTTGCGGCTTCCGGCACGAACTTTGATGAGTTTCTCTTGTTAGTGTTGATTGTAATCAGCAGTTGTGCCTACAAAGGCACACACTGCTGTACGTACACTAACACACACACATACACAGATGTGTAAGACACATGTGGAGCTCTTGAGAATCTTTACGCACATGTGGATTATTTATCCACTTGACTGTTTTGTATACCGTTGGTATAATCACACACACACACACACACACTCACACACACACACACACACACACACACACACACACATACATACACACACACACACACACACACACATACATTCACACATATACACACACATATACGCACAATATAATCATCACCATCCCTACTACCATCACTATCCTAAATATAGTTACCCGATAGCACCATTACACCAGAACCATCTCCACCACAATCACCGAGTAGTCACTTCCACTACTACAGTCACTAAATCATTTCCATTATCACCACTACCACAATCACGAAACAATCTCTTCCATTACCACCACCACAATCACTAAACAATAACTACCATTACAACCACTACAGGCTCAATGTAACTAACCTTTCACTAGTTTATAGCAAGCATTTCTTTCTTGTTTTATAGAGACAGTGCAATTAGTTCTCCCAGAAGGTCCTTTCCCTAAACACACAGATTATGGTCCCTCCCTGTACGTTACCAATGCTCTTATATGATCCTAAGAGCAAATTGGTTTTCCTAATGGGTCAGAATACATGATGTTTCGATGACGCTAGTAAAATATTTTGGGCATTCATTCCTTAATATTCCGCTGATGTTAAGAAAATAACGTGAACATTTACTCATTAATGCTTTGCTGATAGTAAAATAACGTTTGTGAGGACGTATTTACAATGTATGTTAAAAGCAAATTTACTGTCTAAAATATTAACAATTATCTTTGAAATTTTTGTTATTATGTTGCTAGAACAAAAACAACTGGTATGATTTCGTAGGTTTAACACTCTGTGACACCGAGGATCTTAAACACGACGGTTATCTTGCAAATCTAACACGTTTAATTTATTTTATATAGTTACGGATTAGAGCTGGCGAAATATTTTCCTCAGCGAATACCAAAATCTCTGTGTACACACACACACACACACACACACACACACACACACACACACACACACACACACACATATATATATATATATATATATATATATATATATATATATATATATATATGTCGTGCCGAATAGGCAGAACGTGCCATCTTGGCTTAAATAGCAACGCTCATCTTGCCATATAGGACAAGTGAAAATTTGTGTATGCAATAATTTCGCTAAAATCATTCTGAACCTAACGAAAAAAATATATTTGATTGTGTTTGTTTAGTACTAAATTAGTGTAAACGTATTTAAAATATATTTACTTGGGATAGACTAAAATAAATTGTTCGTGTTATAATAAGATTAGGTAAGTTTTCTAAGATTCTTTTGGTGCAAAATTAAAAAAAATTACATTAATATTAATGAAAAAAATATATCTTTAAACGCAAAAGAGAAAATTTCAGAAACGACTTAATTTTAAATGAGTTCTTGCTAATTGACCAGTTTTACATATTCGGCACGACATATATATATATATATATATATATATATATATATATATATATATATATATATATATATATATATATATATATATATATATATATATATATATATACTATTCGGTGTGTATGAAATATAGTTCTGGAATTTAATTGGTGTTTTTAGCTTTGTTTCTTAGGCAAGATAAGATCGACATTCACATGCATTGTTTGGACTTAGGGCCGTGTGATAGTGACATGAACGCCTTCATAATTGTGAAGGTTTTAAGAGTTTTGTGCAAGTATAAACCATTTATATGATTAATCCTGTATTAGACCCAGAAAAAGTTATTATTTGTGAGTTAATTGAATTACATTTGGCAAACAAGGGGCTAGACCTGTTATTAATAATTACTTCCTTTATATACTATATTATCAGTATTATTCATTATGCAGACTGTATGTATATTTGCACAAGATGTCGTTATTGACTTTATTACAAGTAGTGGCCGTCCTTTGTAACCTGAGGAAACATACCTCCAGTATATGTACGAGATATACCTCTATATATACAAACACTAATCTCTGGTCGAAGGAAACTCGAGCCTACGAACCTTGCGACAAGGTACACAGTGCTCTAACCACCGTACCACACTGGACAATACTTCGGCGCCCAGCCAACATATTTCGCATGTTCTGCGAATTCTAAACATTGTAAAACTCTCCCGTCGGCCGATGCATGCAAGGGATCAGATAAAATAGCTAACACCACTTGCCTGAATGCTGGCTGCCTTGGATCAAAACGTCTAGCGTTGGCTGGGCGCCAAAATATTGTCCAGTGTGGTACGGTGGCTAGAGCACTGCGTACCTTGTCCCAAGTTTCGTAGATTCGAGTCTCCTTCGACCAGAGATTAGTGTTTGGGAATATTTCGCCTGTTCTGCGAATTCTAAACCTCTGTATAATTATAGGGAGGTACCACTTCTGGAACTGTCCTGGAGACCCTCATCCTCAGGAAAAAATCAAGGTTCTCTCAGAAGCTGTTTGAGTATTGTTTTCTCTTACCACCCCATATATTCTATCTTATTGTTCCTTGATAACGTGAGTAGTCATGAAAGCGCTTGGAATTTCGTTATTCTTTCACAGTGGTTGTTTATATATATATATATATATATATATATATATATATATATATATATATATATATAATGTCGTGCCGAATAGGCAGAACTTACGATCTTGGCTTAAATAGCAACGCTCATCTTGCCATATAGGACAAGTGAAAATTTGAGAATGCAATAATTTCGAAGAAATCATTCTGAACCTAACGAAAAAAATATTTCACTGTTTGTTTAGTATTAAATTATTGTAAACAAATCTAAAATATATTTAGTTGGGTTAGGCTAAAATAAATTGCGCTTGTCATGATAAGGTTAGGTAAGTTTTCTAAGTTCCTTTTGGTGCAAAATTATAAATTTTTGCTTCAACATTAATGAAAAAAATATATCTTTAAACGTATAAGAGAAAATTTTAGAAAGGACTTAATTTTAAATGAGTTCTTGCTAATTAACCAGTTTTACATATTCGACACGACATATATAAATATATATGTCGTGCCGATTAGGCAGAACTTGCGACCTTGGCTTAAATAGCAACGTTCTTCATGCTATATAGGACAAGTAATTTTTTTTGTATGCAATAATTTTGCCAAAATCATTCTGAACCTAACGAAAAAAATATATTTCATTATGTTTTAGTATTAAATTACTGTAAACAAATCTAAAATATATTTAGTTGGGTTAAGCTAAAATAAATTGCTCGTGTTATAATAAGGTTAGGTAAGTTTTCTAAGATTCTTTTGGTGCAAAATTAAATTTTTTTTACATTAACATTAATGAAAAATATGTATCTTTAAACGTATAAAAGAAAATTTCAGAAAGGGCTTAATTTTAAATGAGTCCTTGATAATTGACCAGTTTTACATATTCGGCACGACATATATATATATATATATATATATATATATATATATATATATATATATATATATATATATATATATATATATATATATATATATCCTACTCTCCGTCACAGACGGAGTAGGATAGTAGATGAACAAGGAGGCTTTAGGAAGGGTAGAGGGTGTGTAGCCCAAGTGTTTACAGTGAAACATATAGGTGAACAGTATTTAGGTAAGGGTAAAGAGGTTTTTGTGGCATTTATGGATATGGAAAAGGCATATGATAGGGTGGATAGGGGGGCAATGTGGCAGATGTTGCAGGTGTATGGTGTAGGAGGTAGGTTACTGAAAGCAGGGAGAAGGTTTTACGAGAATAGTGAGGCTCAGGTTAGAGAATGTAAGAAAGTGAGATTATTTCCCAGTAAACGTAGGTCTTAGGCAGGGATGTGTGATGTCACCATGGTTGTTCAGTATATTTGTAGATGCGATTGTAAGAGAAGTGAATTCTTGGGTGTTGGGGAGAGGTTTGGGGTTAAAAGATAAAGAATCTAACACAAAGTGGAAGTTATCACAGTTGCTTTCTGCTGATGACACTGTGCTTTTGGGAAATTCTGAAGAGAAGTTGCAGAGGTTGGTCGATGAGTTTCGTAGGGTATGTAAAAGAAGAAAATTGAAAGTGATTATAGGAAAGAGTAAGGTGATGAGAAGAAAAAAAATAGGTAACTAAAGATTGGTTGGAGGAAGAGAGTGTGGAGGAGGTGAATGTATTCAGATATTTAGGAGTGGACATGTCAGCAGATGGGTCTATGAAAGATGAGGTGAATCATAGAATTGACGAGGGCAAAAAGGTGAGTGGTACAGTGAGGAGTCAGAGGAGACAAAGAACTTTGTCCATGGAAGCAAAGAAGGGAATGTATGAGAGTATTGTTATAGCAACGCTCTTATATGGGTGTCAAGCATGGGTGGTGAATGTTGCTTCATGGAGAAGACTGGAGGCAGTGGAGATGTCGTGTCTGAGGGAAATGCAGAGAATTCGTAGTTTGAAAATTAGGAGGAGGTGAGGAATTACCAAAATTATTATCCAGAGTGCTGAGGAGGGGTTGTTGAGGTGGTTCGGACATGTAGAGAGGATGGAACAAAATTTAATGACTTCAAGAGTGTATAAATCTGTAGTGGAGGGAAGGCGGGTTAGAGGTCGGCCTAGGAAAGGTTGGAGGGATGGGGGTAAAGAAGGTTTCGTGTGTGAGGGGCTTGGACTTCTAGCAAGCATGCGTGAGCGTGTTAGGAGCGAATGGAGACAAATGGTTTTTAGGACTTCGCGTGATGTTGGAGTTTGAGCAGGGTAATATTTATGAAGGGATTCAAGTAAACCAGCAGGGCGGACTTGAGTCCTGGAGATATATATATATATATATATATATATATATATATATATATATATATATATATATATATATATATATATATATATATATATATATATATATATATATATATATTATACTGATTTGATTATATACAAACAAACCGCTATTGTAATTGTTTTAAACTCAGTTGATATCCTCTGTTAGTGCTAAATAAAACAATGACAAAAATTTAAATTTATATTCCTTTTTTTTGCTCAGCGGTCCTAAAAAATAAAAAATATTTATTTAAATTTGTGTTTTCACTTTTTATTTTTTTAAATAAATAAATCAGTACCTGTAAAAGTTTAAATGTTTTCTTCAGGCTTTATTATTATTATTATTATTGTTATTATTATACAACAGATGCTAAACCCGATTGGGTTTATAAGTTATTTCGCAGGAGATAAAACACCTAGGGCTTAAAATATCATATTTTTTATGATTATCGTTATCTTTTTTTGTATTACATC
>NC_091373.1:10372190-10379690 GCF_038502225.1 Cherax quadricarinatus
GAAACAGAGGGAGCTAGAAACAGAGGGAGCTAGAAACAGAGGGAGCTAGAAACAGAGGGAGCTAGAAACAGAGGGAGCTAGAAACAGAGGGAGCTAGAAACAGAGGGAGCTAGAAACAGAGGGAGCTAGAAACAGAGGGAGCTAGAAACAGAGGGAGCTAGAAACAGAGGGAGCTAGAAACAGAGGGAGCTAGAAACAGAGGGAGCTAGAAACAGAGGGAGCTAGAAACAGAGGGAGCTAGAAACAGAGGGAGCTAGAAACAGAGGGAGCTAGAAACAGAGGGAGCTAGAAACAGAGGGAGTTGAGTATAGAGGTATCCGGGATCAGAGGTAACCACGAACAGAGGCGGCCGTGAAGAGAGAGGGCCGAGAACAGAGGGGGCCAGGAACAGAGGCAGCCATGAACAGAGGGAGACAGAACAGAAGGAGACTGAAACAGAGGGAGCCAGGAACAGAGAGAGCCGGGGAAAGAGGTAGCCGAGTACAGAGGTACCCGGGAACAGAGGTAACCGGGAACAGAGTGGGTCGGGAACAGTGAGGGCCGGGAACAGAGGAAGCCAGGAACAGAGGGGGCCAAGAACAGAGGAGGATGTGAAAAGAGGGGGCCGGAAACAGAGGGGGCCGGAAACAGAGGGAGCCAGGAACAGAGGGAGCCAGGAACAGAGGGAGCCAGGAACAGAGGGAGCCAGGAACAGAGGGAGCCAGGAACAGAGGGAGCCAGGAACAGAGGGAGCCAGGAACAGAGGGAGCCAGGAACAGAGGGAGCCAGGAACAGAGGGAGCCAGGAACAGAGGGAGCCAGGAACAGAGGAAGCCGGGAACAGGGCGAGTCGGGAACAGGGCGAGCCGGGAACAGGAGGAGGAGATGGTAACAAAAGGAACCGGGAACAAAGGGAGCTGCAAACAGAGGGAGCCAGGAACAGAGTTAGATGGGAAAAAAATTGTAAGGGAACACAGGGTGCCAGTAATAGAGGGTGCCAGTAATAGAGGGTGCCAGTAATAGAGGGTGCCAGTAATAGAGGATGCCAGTAGAGGGTGCCAATAACAGAGGGAGCCGGTAACAGAGGGAGCCGGTAACAGAGGGAGCCGGTAACAGAGGGAGCCGGTAACAGAGGGAGCCGGTAACAGAGGGAGCCGGTAACAGAGGGAGCCGGTAACAGAGGGAGCCGGTAACAGAGGGAGCCGGTAACAGAGGGAGCCGGTAACAGAGGGAGCCGGTAACAGAGGGAGCCGGTAACAGAGGGAGCCGGTAACAGAGGGAGCCAGTAACAGAGGGAGCCGGTAACAGAGGGAGCCGGTAACAGTCTCTCTCCACGTTGAGACTGTTGAGTCTTTGGTTCCCGTCCACAATGTATGTACAACCAAGGAGTGTCATCATCATAATAAATAATGGATATATTAGAAATATATACTATTGGCATGACAAGGTGGCACCACCAGACGTAAAAAAAGATTTGTTAGCGTAATAAAACTATTAGTATTTATCAGTACCGGAAGGAAAGAGAGTTGTTAATCATCTTAAAACTCTCCGGGAATCGCAACACCCATATACCATTGAGAAGTAAGTTTATAAATTGACTAAGAAGATTATTATCTACCCCAAGTATAGGAAACATTGGACAGGCTGAAAACATTAGTTACATACTGTTTGAGGTGTGTTTTATCAAAATTTTGAGTTTGCCTTCTCTACTGAGGGACTGATGTTGGAGATGAGTAGGTAATCTCTGGGCGGTAAAAACATGACCACAAGAATATCAGACAACAGCCCATCTGCACACTGCCAGTATACCTAATGGTTATAATCATACCCGTGATTTTTAAACAGGTTGACCGGTAAGCCAGCTGTAGGATATCATGTGACGAAGACCAGAGTCAGGAAACACTTCTCCTGTTCCCTGACAAACATTATACCTACCTACCATCAGCACACCAAACGTGAAATCTTGCACATTTTAACGTTGCTATTTTCATCCAGAGATCACGCTACAAGATCACACCCAATTTTATTTCTTCCCTCGGTGAAATACACCTTTTTAAACGTCAATGTAACCTAACCTAATGTATCCTAAACTAGCCTAACCAAACTTCACTTCACGGAACCTCACGCAACCTAACCCAATCTAACCAAACTGAAGGTAATTTAAAAAAAATTGTATTCAAAGAAATTATAGTACAGAAACTGACATAAAGCGAGAATAGGCTGCAGAAAAAATAGAAGACTGAAAACTTTTGGGGAAAAAAAGAAAACAAGGAAACTCAATTCAAATGTAGAAGAGGACTGAGAGAACATTCAAGAATAATGTTAAGCGAAATGAACAGCAAAAGACGTATAATCAGAGTGCAGTGCTGAAGTAGGCTTTCTGATCAATCTAACTAACTTAGCATCACTAAGTAGCAATTTGTTCCACTTGTCTTCACCTCTATTACTTCACCAATACTTTTCTTATCCCTTCCATTTTATTTCTCATTCTATCCCCTTTATTTATTTTAATCTTCGATTTCTGTGTTTCAATCACATCCCTCTTTAATTTTTTCAAGGGTATATATCCGAGAGAAATTGATCTCCCGGTATGAATATTCTGAAAACGGATTTGAATTCATATTTTTTTGTTGAAAGTATATTGAATGTTGATGTAATGGTTATATGCAACTATAAAGAGCCTCATGTAGTCGATAGGCTTCAAATCCAATAACTCCTCCCACCAACCAAATCTTTCTACAGTGTAAACGCAGAGATCTTAATCATTTTTCCTTGGGAAAAATTTCTATGTATGTTTCCCAGTATTTCTATGTTACTTAATATGGAGAACAGAACTTTAGTGTTTAAATTAAATGAGGCCTTGGCAACGACAGAGTTGTATTATAACTCTGAGGATTTAGTTACGTACTCTTCTTGATATGAAGCCATGCTGGTAATAGCCTTCTTGAGAACATTCATGCAGTTGCCGCGGCAGCAGATTTCTGGCGTAAAGAAATTAAGAATGGAAACCAAAAGAAAAACAGGAAAAACTGTCACAGGTTTGAAGAAAAATTAGTGATTTAGAAAGAGCATAAACAGGAAAATAGAATCCTTAAACAATATGAGAGCTAGACTGGACAAAACCCGAAGGATTAGACAAAAAACAGCAGTAATTGAAAAAGTTAAGTGACTTGACTCGGATGTTAAACGTTGAAGTTAAACTACCGCAGACACAAATAAGAAAATAGACCATACACACACTGTTGGATGAACTATAGCATAAGCTAACACTAAGCAGACTCTATGTTAACAATGACACCCCTACTGCGACTTTTCGTCCACAACTGGCCTTTATTACCTTGATAAAGTATCTCGATAAAGCCCAGTCATGGACGAAACGTCAGTGCATAGTTTATTTCTCACCATCCACACAATACCAAAGGAGATCTCTGCCGCATCAGAGACCTGAACTGACACCCGGTAATTCACAACACTGTTCTACCTTCCACCAGCGTTTGGTGTCAGTCTGTCAGAATGAAATACGTAATAAAGATGACTTTTCGCTCTATCATGATTGAAATATTGAAAATTCGAGTCCTGCTCTGAATTCTGTTCGTTTTCAGTCACTTCCCAACAAGTATCATAATAATAATAATAATAATAATAATAATAATAATAATAATAATAATAATAATAATAAAGTAATAATGATTATAATGAAATAATTATAATAAAATTATAATGCTGTAGTGTTCTCCCTCAGTCTTCTGTTACCTACCAAGCAGATTTATCTCCTCGCCTAAAATTGCAAATTTTGAGCATAAAATTTTGCCAATTACCTGGAATCTGAGTCTGTTTATGCCCATTATTTTGAGGGTATACACAAAAAACGGAGCTTCCTCATTACTAGTTTTTCTTTATTATTTACAGCTAGAATAACGGCAGAATGCTAAGGCGATTTTACCAATTATTTTAGATTTAATATATCGATGGATAGTTTTTCCTTGTTTCTTAAGACTAGTCTTTGTGTGTGTGTGTAAGAGAGAGAGAGAGAGAGAGAGAGAGAGAGAGAGAGAGAGCAGTACTGAAACCACAACAATAATGTTCCTACTTGCAGATTCAATTACTAGAAAAAGTAATTCCGGCCAGAGAGCTTAACCCCCTCTTCCAAACTGCTCGTATTTTAGATGAAGCGTTATCCGTACATGGGAGATGGTGTAGTAGTGTGTTGTGATGTTGTGTGTGTGTGTGTGTGTGTGTGTGTGTGTGTGTGTGTGTGTGTGTGTGTGTGTGTGTGTGTGTGTGTGTGTGTGTGTGTGTGTACTCACCTAATTGTACTCACCTAATTGTGGTTGCAGGGGTCGAGACTCAGCTCCTGGCCCCGCCTCTTCACTGATCGCTACTGGATCCTCTCTCTCTCTGCTTCCTGAGCTTTGTCATACCTCTTCTTAAAACTATGTATGGTTCCTGCCTCCACTACTTCACTTGCTAGGCTATTCCACTTGCTGACAACTCTATGACTGTGTGTGTGTGTGTGTGTGTGTGTGTGTGTGCGTGTGCGTGGGTGTGTGCACGCGCGGGTATGTTTGTCAAAATGTAATTACTGGAGCAAATCTATGTTCTTGGTGGGTGTGTATGTATACACCTAGTTGTTTACACTGGCCTATTTATAGTTCCTGGCTCTGTCTGTTTTCCATTACTTGTATTTTTACTACACATTTATTCCCGAAACCATTGAATCCTATATAATCCAAAATCATATGTCAATTATAAGGACAAAAATGGGCAGCTCTGATCTAAGCTTACCGAGAGCAAATTGTACATTTGGGAATCAAACAAAATTTTAACAAAATCCACAGGAGTTTATTTTACGAACGTGCGATAATAGTGGACGGCAGTTATAAAGGTTTTCAAATTATTCTCAGAGAAAGTAATTAACACCATGAATATTCTCCTGCACATCAACCTGGTTTACATCTAGGTTTCTTAAGGATACGTTTTGCATAAATTGCGTTTGGTTATAAATTAGGTTTTGTATAGTTTAGACTATATATAGTTTAGATTAGTTTATTTGTGTATCATATATAGCTAAGATTAGTTTAGTTTATTGGTGTATCTTATATAGCTAAGATTAGTTTAGTTTATTGGTGTATCTTATATTGCTAAGATTAGTTTAGTTTATTGGTGTATCATGTTAAATAGTGTATTTTACATTACGAGGTTAAGTTTACTTTAAGTTATGAATAGGATAATGTGTATTATCCTATGAAAGGATTAACTTACACTGGAATTAGATTATTTTGTTTTTTAAAGCATAGATAAATTCAACAGGTTTTTGTTAGGAAATACTTCGTTCAGCACTGGTGAGGTCGCGACATCTAACTGAAACTTAATTGAGGATCATTGATTTGTTCTCTATTAGATGTCGGTCGCCATGTATGAAAACAAACACACACACACACACACATACATTCAATATATATATATATATATATATATATATATATATATATATATATATATATATGTATTTATATGTATTTATATGTATATGTAAAGAGAGAGAGAGTCCAGATCATTTATTGAAAAATGTCTTGAATTGCATACCAGTGCCTGTATCCAAAGCTTGTCGGTATCACCATACCAATTAGGGCCGAACAGCGTTATATATAAATATGTAAATACTATATATATACAGAGGTGAATGTATAGAGAGACAGAACCAATCTTTGCCTTAGGCTCTACAAACGAAATCCGGCCAAGCATCAGTTCCGAAGAACGTCAGAGAGTATTTCCGGCTGTGTTGTTCTCATTTACGATCTGGCTCGCCGGGTGAGCATTGTTTTCATTAATCATCGTGTCCCTGTGATTGATTTTCCAATATTGATAGTGTAAAAGCCATCAGGGAAAGAGATGGAGAGATGGAGGTCGGAAAACAAGTTGATAATTTTCCCAAAAATTAGACTATACTGAGAAGACAGCTCCCATAAACAGATTGTTCCTTGAAACAAACTGTTCCCAGCAACAGTCTGCTCCCACAGATGATTCCCGAAACAGACTTTTAATAAATGTTCTGTTCACACAAATGTACTGAACCCATAAATGTATTGGTCTCACAAAAATGTTGAATGTTTTGTCTTAATGAAGTTTTTGCATGATTGAAACTAGGAATTGTTAACCCCGTCAATCCTTTATCACCCATTCTTTTTTCCTTCATCCTTCCCTGGTACGTGCTCCTTAAATCTCCTCCATATTTCCTTTCTTCAATCCATCCTTCCCCAACGCACGCTCCCTCCATCCCTTGGGGAATGTCGTGCTAATCCATTAACTTTCATCAACTTCCCTCAGCGCCGTCCGCCGGGAGAACCCACGAAAGAAACTTTTCAAAACATATTTGCGACAGGTAGTTTTGCAAGGGCGCCACTAGTGGCCTCACCCACCTCACAGTAACATAAATCTGTACCTCCTTATTTTTTTTAACTGTTAATTAATCCTAGTTATAATAATCTTATCACTTTCTGACAACTGAGATTATATCCTCAGTTGTAATAAACCATATATTTTTTTATTTATTTACTATTTTTTTTAATATATATATATATATATATATATATATATATATATATATATATATATATATATATATATATATATATATATATATATATATATATATATAGAAGGTGGCTGCTCTATAATAATCTACATAATGAGCATGGGAGCGGCCTGGCTCTAGAAATCTTCACCATTCTTTCGCCCCCCCCCCCCACACACACACAAAGCCTCACAAACACCTTACTCATTAAATTTCGTGACGGTGACTTTCTGAGCATTGTTTTGTGTCTGCAGTCAGTATCCATTGTGTGAACACTGTTTTCCGAGAGCTTGGTGGTCTTTACACTGCTACCTGTGTTGACTTTGTTGTTTTAACTATGATGATGCTTTTTGCCTCATTGACCAAGAGTATCCCCAACACTCCACAAATACCAACACTAAGGCTAAACATTCCAATGTATAGACTTTCTTTTTTTTATTAACGGAAGCTGTCCGGTATGAATTCAGTTCCAGGAAGAGATTTATTTTTGTTAAATTAGTAGTGACTAGATTTAGTATTTACCTAGCATCGTAGACTCAAAGAAAAAAACTGGTCACAACTATTATTACTCAACCTTTGTACGTCAGGTAAATAAATAATGTAACCACAAAGTGAGTGAGAGAGAGAGAGAGAGAGAGAGAGAGAAAGAGAGAGAGGATAGAGCACTTTTTCTAAGTGAAACTGTAAGGTGTTTACTTACTGATTTATAATTTCTGGGTGCCAAAATATACGATAAAAAAAGGCTAAAAAAAATCGTAAGAAGTTGTAAAAGTTTAGCTAGTCCTTATTACAGAATTTTTTATGTTTGGTTTCTGGAAGGAATAGATATAGGAGTAAGGAAAAAAGCGAGAAACAAAATCCACTTAAAATGTTTCCTCGAGCACAAGGCTATTTTGTACATGTTGCGGCCTTTTTTTTTCTTTTGAAGTAGAGTAGAAAAATTGGACA
>NC_091373.1:10384690-10459690 GCF_038502225.1 Cherax quadricarinatus
ACAGCTGTTAATTTAATTATTTTCCCAGTCAAACCATCGAAATAAAAACTGGAACACATTAAATGTCGATTAAATATCGTATTTTAGCTCAATTATTCAGCTTTCTAAATACAACGACTCTAATAATATCCCTTTGTTCATTAAAGTCTAGTAAACCTCGCTTAATGTTTATCCTAAATTTAGTTTTCAGATAATGATCACAACTTAGCAAAAAAAATGTTAAGTTTTTTTTAAAGACAAAAGACTACAACAGTCAAGACCACAGTTTAAAGAGATAATATTGTATTTTTGTTTTTTTTTTTTGTTTTTTTTGAAGATAGAACACCCTAAGGGTCATACAGCGCTTGGAAAATTTTGGACAGTTAGGTTCGGTCAAGGTACGGTGACAGTAGCTATAATTTCTAGGATCTACAGCCCTTCAAAAGCATCAGTGCATTCACTTTGAAGGATAGAAGATGCTTTAATCTCTAAGGAAAACTTATACATTCAAGCATATTCATATAGTCATTCACAATGACAGATCAAACAACGATGGAAAAAAAAGCTCATTTTCTCTCCTCACGACCTGGTTAATTACAAACAGAAAATGGGAATTCTTCGACATAAACTCACCTCCACAGTTACATTTCAACAACAATTAGAGCCCTTCCTCCTCCAGCATTTCATTAAAAGCTGGGAACCTCCTACTTGCAACAGATTAGGGCTTCCCACCTACAACACTTCAACACCTTCAATGTTTCAACAGATGGGAGCCCTCCCACCTACAACACTTCATTAAATGCTGGGAACCTACTTACAACACTTCACCAACAGGTTATAGCTTCCCACCTACAACACTTCAACACCTTCAATGCTTCAACAGATGGGAGCCCTCCCACATACAACACTTTATTAAATGCTGGTAACCTCCTACTTACAACACTTCAACAACAAATTGCAGCTTCCCATCTACAACTTCTCACTAACAACTGGGAGCTTCCCACCTACAACACTTCACCAACACCTTGGAGCCTTCCACGTATAACACGCTCTCTAACACTTCGCTCTCATCTGTTATTATCAATATTTTCCCTCTTTCTCCCATTATCCGGTAAGAAACTGACGATTTTTCTTCTCACCAGCCATCACTGATATATATATATATATATATATATATATATATATATATATATATATATATATATATATATATATATATATATATATGCAAAACAACCACTCTGAAAGAATAGAGAAATTCCAAGCGCTTTCGTGACTACTCACATTATCAAGGAACTAATGATAATGTGAGTAGTCACGAAAGCGCTTGGAATTTCTCTATTCTTTCAGAGTGGTTGTTTTGCATATTCTGAAATCACCTGTTTACTGTGATCTTATTGCATATATATATATATATATATATATATATATATATATATATATATATATATATATATATATATATATATATATATTGATAATGGAAAAATAAGCATGAAGATTTTTAATGCATCTGAACATGAGAACAAGGGGAGTGTCATGAACTTCAGTGTGCATGGTAGCGCTTCCCGTGACTAAACTGTTGGATAACATTCATGGAAAATCAGCCCCCATTATGCCTGAAAACGACTAGAAACAGAACCTTTGGGAAACATTCATGCAGACCCAGCCCCCTTGTATACATGGAAACACTGTCAGCGACTGAACTGTTGGGAACAATATGTCGAACAAACTATACACATCAGATTACGTACTGAAACAATAACCAAAATAATAGATAATTTATGTATTCATTGATGTGACTGATTTCTGTCAGATGCATCTGCCGTGAGGGAGAGGGAGAGAGTGAGAGGGAGGGAGAGAGAGAGAGAGAGAGAGAGAGAGAGAGAGAGAGAGAGAAAGAGAAAGAAAGAGAGTAGTCAAAAAGTACTTTATGGTGTATGGCTGCCAGTGTAGGCGCCATTTATTACCTAGACGTGTAATTTCCTCGCACACCTCCCCTAAGTGCCAATTGCTTTTCCATTGAAACATAGTGGCGAGTCGTGTGTGTGTTTACGTGGGCGCCCGTGCATGTGTGTGTGTGTGTGTGTGTGTGTGTGTGTGTGTGTGTGTGTGTGTGTGTGTGTGTGTGCGCGCGTGCGCGTGTGTGCGCCTTTAGCGAGCCTCAGACTGGCAATTAGACCTTAACACAATGAGAAATATGAGGTCTTATGATGGTAACACTCTAGTCAGACCAGAAACAATAGTGTTTCTTTGTATTCCTTTAATGAATTTTGGTGAATTTAATCTAGTGGCAGTGAGCTCCGTATTTTCAAAAGCCACGACAGCAATTGCTGGTTAATTTTGTTATTATATATTAAAGATAAGAGATAAACCCGTAGGGATGCTACAGCTCCTTGGTAAATAGAGCTAACCTGGGTAGAGTCGGGAAAGGAAAAAGTTACTCTAATTCCTTGGATAAAGATATCTTTACACTTAGGTTCATCCTTATACTTTTTTAGATAGGAAAAAAAAAGTCGGTGTATTTTAGCCTGGGTGAGGGATGTATATGTATTTTGGCTTGTATGAGGCGTATCTATGCATGTTAACTTGTATGACGCCAATGTCATAAGAGAATGGGAACACCACCTGGCAAAGGATGAGCTCTGGTCTTCTCTAAAACTTAGCCTCCGATGATTAAACACGTTTTAAACGTCAATAGGTTTAAATTTTCTACTTTAGCATCCCACTTCTTAAAAATATTTTCTACTTAAACATCCCACTTCTTAAAAATATTTATGCTAAAAATTGCTATTCTATAGAGGGTTAAATATCACAATTAATGAAGTAAATTTAACATCAAGTGTAATATATAATCAGACATAAACATCTCACAAAGCAAAATTTTCTTAGCCATTAGGATCTTTAAGCTTCTTTGAGAATTTTGTCTCAGGGAGTCTTTCCCTTTGTGGCTTAATGCTTATTATAAAGGTTACTGTCTTAAATGTTATATATATTTTTGGAGCTTTTAAGTTTTTTTTTCCTTTTTATACCTTATAAGCTTGTTAGTTGGTACACGTCAAGTTTTACGTGGGCAAAATTTCTGAGCTTCTTAATTAACTTGAGGCAAGTTTGAGCCTCATACTAGCAAGTTTTTGGGTGTTTTCTTCGAGGGCAATATTTGTAGTACGTATGAGGATATATATATATATATATATATATATATATATATATATATATATATATATATATATATATATACATATATATATATATATATATATATATATATAAACACACTCATTTTAAATCTAGACATTATTTCATCTTTTTAAGTCTGTTGAGTGACTGAAGTAAGGAGACTTAAACACTTCTTTCTCCCCTCTTCTTTTTCCTTTTTGTCCCTCCCTACCTCCCTTCCTAATTATCACCATATTTATCCCTCCCTATCCTTCCTTACGTCACTTTCTCTCTTCGTCTCTTCTAGAAACACCTCTGCTTCCCTTGTCTCTCCTTTTTTCCCTCTTTCTGTCCTTGAGTCTCTCACCGCCTCTTGGCTCCTCTCACCTTCCTTAGTCTTCTCTCTGGCCTAATCTTCCCTCGGCTTCCCTGGGCACCAACTGGCCCCCACTCCCATTTTCTAGACAAATAAAATATTCCCTTCTCTCGCTGTTTTCTTCCTTCCCCAATATTCTCTCCCCAGAAATGAAAATCAGCGACTACAATTCGAAAGCGCCTATGTCTAACGATGGAAGATCGAGGCTTTGCTACTTGTGTTGCATGACCCACACTGGTTAAGACACTGTCGATTCTCTGCCTTGTGACCTGAGGCTGGTTGGTAAATTAATGGCCGCACGAGGGTCATTAAGGCTGCATGTAACCTGTTTACCGTTAATCAAGAATATTAAAATAAACTCTCAGTATATATCCACTAAGAGATAGGCACATCACAGTGTCTATATCATGTGTGTTTGTGACCCTGAGGTTCGTTGTTGTCTATCTGCTCAAGTACTGGAGTTGTAATGCTCGATACATGGGTAGTACGCCACGAAACGTAAACATCGCATCTCAGAAAATATGGGTTGACATTTCCCTACGGTCTTTTCCCAATCTAAGACCTCTCACCCTGCAATCAGAAATACTTGTGAATTAACTAACCATCCTCTTATCTGTGGGGACTTCACAGTTCTGACCTCAACACCACAGAGTCTCGACTTTATCGTCTCTGAATCCCTGTAAGTATTGAGAACGAGTCCTTAACTAACTAGCCCTTTTACATCCATCCAGATGTACTTATACTAATTTAATTGTTGATGTCTGAGTATATAAGTTTGTGTTAGTTGATAAACTAGTTTGGGTATCGTTAAACTGGCAGGCTAGAGTAGTGTAATATATATACTTTTTAAATTTTATGAGTTGTTTTGCAAAGAACATTTTTGCTTTTATACAATTCAATTACGTTTGGTAAATTGTTCTTTAATATTTTAGAACTGACGATAAAGTTTAAGACTTTGAAACGTTTGGAAAATAAATGAGAATGTTTACCACGGCTTTGGTGAGGTTTATATCTAAACCTTCATACATGCATTCATACACAAAAAACATACTCGTGCTATAAATCATACCGACTCATCCATGCCAACCTCTCTCATACCGAGCTCATCCCACCAAAATGTTCGCCTCATTTAACCTGACGTCAAATAAATAAAAAAAAAAAGTATCACTGGACTTGATGATTAATATTTCATTCATATGGGGCGCTATCATTAATATTTTTACATTGACGTTTATCCATTGGAACAATTGTATTCCAGATTTTTTGTGACAGATTACATTGACTGAAATAAAAACCTCAATTCTAGCGGAATTTTTGAAGGTAATTGATAATAAATATTCAGATACGCAATAAAATATAGCTGAAAGAGATCACAGGTACATTTCAATTTGCTGTGGTCTAAGTTTTAGTAATATACGTCCTCTGGCTTGTATACAGGGATTTTTTATGAACATGAATTAGGCGCTTAATAAATGTGCATAATGCGTGATGAGTTATGAGCAGAGAGAGAAAGAGAGAGAGAGAGAGAGAGAGAGAGCAGGACATGGGTACCAAGGTACATGGGTACTGTGGGGTTGAGGGCTATTGGGAGAAAGACCAAAGAGACTAATGGAACTCTTAATAGAGAGTGGTGCCAAGAGGTGCCCAGTCTACCAGAACATAAGCAAAATATATGCTGGGATTCCTTCTTAGCTGGCTTTCCAAGTGAAGATGTATCACCACTTCCGATCCAGGGAGAGGTAGGTTGAGGAGGAACTCTCCCTGGCTATGTATTACAATGTTTCCGACTTGCATACTTGTGCGTACTCACCCAGTTGTACTCACCCAGTTGTACTCACCCAGTTGTACTCACCCAGTTGTACTCATCCAGTTGTACTCATCCAGTTGTGTTTGTGAGGTCAAGCCTCGGCTATTGGAGCTACCTCTTAGACTACGTTGATCGACAATGGGACGCTTTATTTTGGTTAATTTCTCGCTCTAGGAGTTTTGACAAAACTTCTGAGGAGCGAAACGTTGCAACAGTAATATGTCACATTAGTTGCATATGTGTCCTTTACCTAACATTTTGTCGGCAATTCTCCCGTTGAGAAACATCACTGACTTCTGGCCTCTTGGGTTTATCATATTTTGTCTTGAAGCTGTGCATTGAGTTCGCCTCCACTAGTGCCTCTACCAAGTCATCCCACTTTTAAACCACCCTGAGACTAAAGAAATTCTTCCTTATATCCCTTTGTGTGTGTGCTTATGAGCACTCGCCTCGTCTGGCTGCGAGGGTCGAGTCTCAGGTTCTGACACTGCCGGATTTACTATCTCCTAGCCTCGTTAACCCTGTAATATCTATTCTTGAAAATGTGTATGAATCCTTTCGTCACCACTGCGCGCGCACACACACACACACACACACACACACACACACACACACACACACACACACACACACACACACACACACACACACACACACACACACACACACACACACACACACACACACACACACACAATGTGCCTGGGACAAAATGGTAACTAACTAACACACTCCTAGTGCACATAACGTTTCAATAAATCTTCCCGTTTCCTAGTTTCTTGTCTCTCCCACTTTTCACATTGTAAACCCTTCTTCCATCCATTACCTCCCCATTTTCCCTTTTCTATCTCACCCCTTTTCTGCACCCAACCCCATTCTCTCCCTGCTTCCCCAGCTGCGTCGAAAATTCCATTTCCCGTGAGAGGGGCGTGAGAAAGGGAGGTCAGGTGGCTAGACTGGTGCTCCTAATTCCACAAGGATGTGCATCTTCACCATCCTCCTCGCTAACACCATTTTTCACTTCCTAGCTACCTGCAACGTCCTTCCCTTAAAAAAAAAATTCGATTTATTCGAGTCTTCTTGGGGGATGAAATTGGGTGTTCGATTTCTTCCAGGGACGAGTAATATTAAATTCATTTACCATTTTTTCTTTTTGGTGTGGTTGTGCGTTTAGTTAAGTTTTAAGTATTTACACAATATATGTTGCAGTTGCCTGATTATTTTAGGTTTAGGTACTTTAAAATTTTTCGGGTTGTGTGTTTACTTTAAATTTAGTTATCTTAATAGTTTGCCTGTTTTTTTACTTTTAAGTACTTGAACATTAAAACAATTGTTGTGGCATAATTACATTTTCAGTGGTATTGTTGTGGGCGTCTATATAGCATGTTTTTGTTTATTTTTGCGTTGTGGTTTGTTTACTTTTGAATAATTTCTTACGGTAAAGGACCCACACTGAGGGCCGTATATTGTGTTGTCTCTTCCTAGTCTATCCCTGGAGCATTGCACTCCCGTTCCTTCAGCATTGTATTCCCGTCCCTTTAGAGTTCTATTCTCCGCGTGAAATTGTGTTTTCCGAGTCTTGCCAGAGCCGTCCCACACGCAGCTAGCTGCCACACCACGCTGACGACTGCACCAGCAGCAGCAATGATTGCGGTGATCCTCCTGCCACAGCCGTCACGGAGCCTTAAGGTGAGACCCACATGGAGGAGGTGGTGAGGTGATGGCGTGAAGGAAAGACGGAGATGGAGGGAGGGCTGAAGCAAAGGAGAAACGTGAATGGAGGAAGGGGTTGGATGAAGGAGGGAGCATTCCATCTGGAGGAATACAATGGAGTTCGCTTAGTGTGGAATAGGATGCTGAAGGGAGGTGGAAGATATTATCATTCAGTACGAGGGAGACTAGGATGAAGAAGAGGGAAGAAAGTAAAACAAGCAAGGATTCTTGAAGGAAGAAGAGGAGGAAGAACAGAGGAGGAGGAGTCTCTGAGGAACCTGAATAAAAATTAATGTACCAGACTGGGATCCATAAAGCCAGGAAGAAACATTGATGAAAAAGAAAGAAAAGAACAGATGGGTGCTCCTTTACGAAGCGCGAACCAGTCGACGAGAGAAGAAAGTTAAACATCTTTTTATGTAAAAAGAAGATAGCGAGGAAAGAAGAAAGAGAATATCACTATATAGCTAGAAGAAGAAGAAGAGAGTATTCCCTGTTTACAATGCGAAACAATGGGAAGAACGAAAATCCTGTGTTAAATTTCAGTTTAAAATTCCTCCTCGTACTCCTTTTCCTCCTCCTCTTCCTTCTTTCTCGTCTTGTTCCTCTTTCTCTTCTTCCTGTTTCTCATTCTTGACCCTAAGTAAGCTGCCAGGTTTTGAGTTGAATCACAGAATGTCCCCTTTTCAACGCTCTTCAGCTGTGTGTGAAAAAAGAACGCTGATTGAACCTATGGCGGAAAGTTTAGAAATGTTAGCATTACCTTCAATTCTCTCGCACGCAGCCACCATATTTACGAAATTGAAGCTGAAATAATTCAACCCTCTTCCAGAAAAATAGAACGGGAGGGAGAGTACCGTGAGAAAATGACGTTACTGAAAGGCAGAGAAAATAATAAATTGGTTTGGCAGCGGTATACTGCCCGAGGTGAAAGGATGTTACAACAGCGTCGCAGCCAGGAATTTTCTGCGTCTTCCTGACCTACACGTTTGCTCTTTCTTACTCTTGCTTTCCCCCCGTCCTCACACTCTTTTAACTAACCTATTTAAATTTCGCTCCATCAAACTATCACTTTATAGTCCGCTCTAGCTTAATAATAATAATAATAAATAATGATAATAAAGCAATTCAAAACATTATAAACAGTAATTTCTTGCCATTGGTTATTTATTTTTCAGTCCCAATGTAATATACATAGCCACGAGTACGAGTTTCGTACCCCCCCCCCTTTCCTCTGGGAGTACGACAAAGCAAAGCTGTGAACAAGAGACTCACTGATTGGTTCAAAATTCAAGGTGTCCACAAAAACACTCCCTGATTTCAAACATGTATAACATGTAACGTGTACTGTCTATGAGAGACACTGGAAAATATTTCTAACTTTGACAAATTCTTCTTATACGACTCGGTGTAAGTTAGTGTTATACGTTATATTCTTTGAATGCTTCGCACCCCGTCAGGTTTACTAGTACGATACCTGTATAGTTCCTTGGACATTGTTAAGTCATGTTCTGGGTGCTTATTTAGCAGGTTTGTAATATCACATTCAGGTAAAGTTTACCTGGAGAGGGTTTCGGGGGTAAACGCCCCCGCGGCTTGGTCTGAGACCAGGCCTAGAACTATCTTAGAAACCTAGGCAGAAGTAATATAACTGACATCTTTGAAAACAGGGAGATAATTTCGTCTCTGGCGTACATGGTAGACATTTTCGCACTCTACATGGCAGATATATTCACACTCCTCAGCGAACTGAATCGCTCCATCCAAGGAACAGAAATAAATATGAACACTGCCAGGAAAAGGTTGTCAGATTTCTCCCAAAAATTTCCAGTTTGGATAAATCGCATTCGGAACTAAAATTTTACTACTTTTTCTTCACGCGATGAGGCTTCTGGTGAGGAAAAAGAACTACCCATGTGAATGAAGTGAAAAATCATTTGCAGGAACCAATTCAATCTTTCCTAGGATACTTTCACTACGAAAAGGTTTTTGTGTGAATCGGGGATAGATACAGATCCATTTATTTTTACATCTGGATTCCATGGATGATAATGATATTGTAAAGATAATCTTGTTATATAGAGACATGCAACTAATGTGACATTTTATTGTGGCAACGTTTCGCTCTCCAGGAGTTTTGTCAAGCCGGCTTGGCAGTAAAATGTCAATTTAGTTACATTTGTGTCTATTTCCTAACATTTTGTTGGCAATTCTTGGATTAGGACTAAAAATGATATTGTTGAACTGAAATATAATAAAAGAATCAGAATGGAATCTAAATCAATAACCGCAGAATACTTCTGGTGTGCATAAACCAGAGCGTTCTCAAAGTTAACAGTAAAAGCTTCGGAGATTCTTATGCCATTTACCACCATCTATTTTTGAGAGAAAGCTTTTTCAATACTTCTGCACATAAAATGTCTCGATGCAAATGATGATATGACGTGTGTTTATATCTTAAATAAACCTCGTTGCAGTTCCATTATTACTAAAAATCAACAAGGAAAGAGCCACTAAATAAAACAAATGTGTTTTTATTTTTTATATATGTAAGCAAAGAAGTTCTTAGTCATAGCTGCATCATTGATATACTTCACCTTTACATCTGTGTTTGCTGTAAAAAATATATGTATATATTTTTGAAGAAAATTAAAGTTTTAAGTTATTTTTGACACGAGGTGGGAATGGGAGAGGGTCTTACGAACGTTTCAGTAGTGGACAGCAACTCTGCCATATGAGAGGTGCAATGATTATGACAGTCAAGGAAGCTCTTCTTAGCGAATATGAGCGAATTCCTGTAAGCTATTAGCGTACATTTTGTACGTTAAAGAGAAAGCAAGGACAGATTTATGAAGGGGATACAGGTGCTTGAAAAAAAAGTAAGAAGCACTGATATAAAGAAACTCTTGTAAAATATGCACACACACCTGAATTAAGGAAACCCACAGGAACACAGAAACACATATGAACCATACGTGCGTATAAATTCTAATTAAACAACATGGAGACCTCACTCTGAGGTCCTCTCCATTAGACAGTGGTCGAAATACAAACATTCTCTCAGTCTTTGTCTCAACTTGTGATTGGTTTCTATTATTCATAAGTGTTCATGGCATTTTGATGCTCATCCATATTCTGTATATATGTTTGTACGAATGTTGTGGCTAAATGGTCTGACTAGGCGGTTCTCTGGGTGATATCCTCCTCCATTTCGTATATCGACTGTTATAAATTCGTTTGTGATACATTTTAATTACAAAAAATCTTATTCTCATCCTTCTCTTTCTTCTCTTTCTTCATCTCTTGGTAGCTTCCTCCTCTAACTTGACGAGGCCCTCAGGCTCAGAGGAAGTTGGCTAGCTGGCGCTCTGGGTGCATCCTGCCTACCATTCATCAGGGACACGGAGCTCCAGCTGGCCCACAACACCACCGTGGGCACATCATCGTGGGCACACACCACTACCGTGGGTACGCACCACCACCGTGGGCACACACCACCACCACCATGGGCACACACCACCACCACCGTGGGCACACACCACCACCGTGGGTACACACCACCACCGTGGGTACACACCACCACCGTGGGTACACACCACCACCGTGGGTACACACCACCACCGTGGGTACACACCACCACCGTGGGTACACACCCCCACCGTGAGTACACACCACCACCGTGAGTACACACCACCACCGTGAGTACACACCACCACCGTGAGTACACACCACCACCGTGAGTACACACCACCACCATGAGTACACACCACCGTGAGTACACACCACCACCGTGAGTACACACCACCACCGTGGGCACACACCACAACCACCGTGAGCACACACCACCACCACCGTGGATACACACCACCACCGTGGGCACACCACCACCACCACCGTGGGCAAACCACCACCACCACCGTGGGCACACACCATCACCACCGTGGGCACACACCACCACCACCGTGGGCACACACCACCACCACCGTGGGCACACACCACCACCACCGTGGGCACACACCACCACCACCGTGGATACACACCACCACCACCGTGGGCACACACCACCACCACCGTGGGCACACACCACCACCACCGTGGGCACACACCACCACCACCGTGGGCACACACCACCACCACCGTGGGCACACACCACCACCACCGTGGGCACACACCACCACCACCGTGGATACACACCACCACCACCGTGGATACACACCACCACCACCGTTGGCACACACCACCACCACCGTGGGCACACACCACCACCACCGTGGATACACACCACCACCACCGTGGGTACACACCCCCACCGTGAGTACACACCACCACCGTGAGTACACACCACCACCGTGAGTACACACCACCACCGTGAGTACACACCACCACCATGAGTACACACCACCGTGAGTACACACCACCACCGTGAGTACACACCACCACCGTGGGCACACACCACCACCACCGTGAGCACACACCACCACCACCGTGGATACACACCACCACCGTGGGCACACCACCACCACCACCGTGGGCACACCACCACCACCACCGTGGGCACACCACCACCACCACCGTGGGCACACACCATCACCACCGTGGGCACACACCACCACCACCGTGGGCACACACCACCACCACCGTGGGCACACACCACCACCACCGTGGGCACACACCACCACCACCGTGGATACACACCACCAACACCGTGGGCACACACCACCACCACCGTGGGCACACACCACCACCACCGTGGGCACACACCACCACCACCGTGGGCACACACCACCACCACCGTGGGCACACACCACCACCACCGTGGGCACACACCACCACCACCGTGGGCACACACCACCACCACCGTGGATACACACCACCACCACCGTGGATACACACCACCACCACCGTGGGCACACACCACCACCACCGTGGGCACACACCACCACCACCGTGGATACACACCACCACCACCGTTGGCACACACCACCACCACCGTGGGCACACACCACCACCACCGTGGGCACACACCACCACCACCGTGGGCACACACCACCACCACCGTGGGCACACACCATCACCACCGTGGGCACACGCCACCACCACCGTGGGCACACACCACCACCACCGTGGATACACACCACCAACACCGTTGGCACACACCACCACCACCGTGGGCACATACCACCACCACCGTGGGCACACACCACCACCACTGTGGGCACACACCACCACCACCGTGGGCACACACCACCACCACCGTGGGCACACACCACCACCACCGTGGGCATACAACATCACCTTGGGCACACAACAGCATCAGCTGCAGGGTTGAACCATGCTCCTCATGCCGCCATTACTCCCGCACTCAACTTAGTTTCCCCTTCTTTATCCGTTGTTTTCTATGCTCGTTATTGTGTTTCTTTCTCGTTGCTTTCTATGCCAATGAATGTTTTTTCACCTTCGACGCTACTTTGTGTAACTTATTTCCTTTGTTTCTTACGGTTACTGCATCTACTTTTCATTCTCTTCCTGCCTTTACATTTATTTTTTCACCTTTTCATTTGCTTTTTTTTCCCGTTCGTTCTTATACCCCAGTTCCGTTAATTTTCTTACCTTTCCTACTTACTTTTCTTTCTATCTTTTGTCCTTTCGTCTCTTTTCTTATTTGTTAAACGCTTTTGTTTTTCTTTTTTTTCCTCACTTGGCATCTCTATCCCTTCTCTCCTCTTCCACTCATCAATATGTACCTCTGCCTTTTTATATCGTCTCACCTTTGTCTTTTTGTGCCTTTCAGAGAGGCGCAATGGTGATGGTGAAAGTCTCTTGATTCAAGGAATTGGAATTTCCCTCAACTACCTTACATCAAACTAGATCACTTCCCCAATGGAAATAAGTCACTCTGTCTGACTTTTTTGGGTTATCCTAGGTTCTCTACGCACATGCTGCTATGTATGATAATTCTATGTAACTGTATTTGTGCATACCTGAATAAACTTACTTACTTACTTATTTATTCCTCTAGCACTGCGTTACCTCTTCAGTTTAGTTCTTCTTCACAAATAATAATAATATTAACAACTGCATTTCTTTTAATTTTCTTTTCCATTACGATAAAATTTATTCAAATTTTCTATGCTTGTTACCGCTATTTTCCTTAAAAGTCTCGTGAATGTTGTATCTCTCTCCACATTTCTTTAACTCTCTTCCCATTTCCATCCCTACAGCTTCAACATTCTCATCTCCACTGCACTATGTCAACTGGCATCTCCACGGCTATGTTTCCATTCTCATTCCCATTGCTCTTTTTCCCATTCCCATGGCTCCAGCCCCCCTTGCCTCCCATGTTGTGGGTCACATAAATAATGGGGCGGGATATAGCGTCATATTTCCGGGAATATGACCATCATTTGTTGGTATACGAAGGGCTCCAATAGCGCCTTTGTTACTGCACCTTATATTTACTCGCGCACCTAGGGAGATGAGCCCTAGAGGGATAGATAGTGGTAGACTGATGGATTAATTAACGGATTGATTGGCTTATCGATATACATATAGAAAAGTAGATTGATAGACAAATGGTTGAAGCTATTGATAGATCGATGGATAAATGGATATATATATATATATATATATATATATATATATATATATATATATATATATATATATATATATATATATATATATATATATATATATATATATATGAGGAAGAGAAAGATACACAGAGAGACAAGACTGGGAGACGAAGCCTTGAGAGCCCTAGAAGGCTCTCATTGTGGAAAAATATTCAGATATGACGTCAATATCCAGAGCCAGAGTATACAGGGCTCTCCGTGCTCAAGGGCATCAATGGGTCAGCATCCAGGGATGCACCAGAGATGAGCATCTCTACAGGATGCTTGGAAGGGAACGACTCCCAGCGAGACGATGACAGCCTGCCCAAGGTGCTATTCATGAGCAGGATGAGAGGAAGATGAGGAAGGCTGATAGTGAGGATAGCATGGAAGGAAGAGTTGAGTGTGTCGGAGCGTGTGGGAAGTGTGTGCGTGTGGGAAGTGTAGCACACTTATTTGTTCACTCTGTCTCCTCTCTCTCCTTGAGAATATTCCTCGATTCTAATTATAGCGAGAGAGAGAGAGAGAGAGAAAGAGAGAGATTCCGCTGTCTCAAACTGCATCTTGATCCTGTCTTCTTGTTTACGATTCAGAGCGTCAGCCAGTTATAAATTGCCTCAGAGTTGTGCTTATTCCAGGATAAATGACACCATAATTATTACCCGCCACGCATTACTCCTCTCCATTAACGTAATGAATTATAAACAAGATCTTCAGTGAGTATAAGAGAACTCGTACGGCGTGTGGGTGAAAGTTTAATGCCAGCGTACTTTACGCAGGTGTGAGTTTAATACCAGCGTACTACGTGTGGGACTCAGTTTAATACCAACATACTCTAGGTGTCTTCATTCCAGCGTTCTGACGGCTCTTGTCTAGTCCCTTAGCTCGCTGATTTTACTGTTTAGTCCTATAGTTCATGGGTGTGAAGGAAAAGTTCACTTTTATGTGCGTAATTTTGCGGAAAGCGAGCGTGACTGTGATGTGGGTCGTTTGAGTATTGAAGCGATTGTTTTAGAGTTAGACCAGCTCCAGTGCAGCCTACTAGCCTTTCTTCACTCTACACAATGACCTATTAGGTGATTTACCAGGCCAAGAGTCACTTGACTCTCTGGCTAGACAGGAATCCTGAGTATTCCTGCCTCTGTATGTTTATTATGCTTGCCTGTTTGTTTTTCAGCTCTTACCTATCTTCATTTTGTGATATCTTTTTAACGTAAAATAAGTGAACTACTTGTGAAGAGTCTAGAGACCCTAGAATCCATGTGAGCACTAGTCATCTCCTACCACCCCATATATACATACATATATTTACATACTTAAAGTATTATTCAGAGAGCTGAGGAAATGTTGTTGAGATGGTTTAACCATTTACACAGGATGGACAAAACAGGATGACGGATAACTTAGAGGGTGTATAAATCTGTGGTGACGGGAAGGAGAGGATCAACGATAGTAGGAAAGGACGGAAGAAAGGTTTAAAGAGGTTTTGTGTGCAAGGGGCTTGGACATACAGCAAGTATGTGTGAGGATGTTAGATAGGCGTGAGTGGAGACGTATGATTTTTGGGACTTGACGAGCTGTTGGAGTTTGAGCAGGGTAATATTTTGTGAAGGGATTCAGGGAAATAAATTAGCCGGACTTGAGTTCTGGAGGTGCAAAGTACAATACTTTCACTTTAAAGGAGGGGCTTGGGATATTTACTGTTTAGAGTGACATTTGAACTGTCGAACCAGCGCGTCTCTGCAAAGATTGATTATGTGTGAATGATGGAGAAAGAGTTTATTTTTTGGGTCACCCTGTCTCGGTGAGAGACGGCCAGCGTGTATATATATATATAGATATCTATATATATATATATATATATCTATATAGATATATATATATAATATACATATTTATATGTATATGTATGTCCGGCAGGCCGGACGTGAGTCCTGGATATGGGAAGTACAGTGCACTCTGAAGGAGGGGTGTTAATGTTGCACTTTTATAGCTGTAGTGTTGGCATACCTCTGGCAAGACAGTGATGGAGTGAATGATGAAAGTTTTTCTTTTACGGGCCACCCTGCCTTGGTGGGAAACGGCCGATGTGTTAATAATAATAATAAATAAAATATAAGTTAACATTACGAGTTGTAATAATCCAAGCACATAAGCAGTGTGTGTTATTATTACCTTAATGATAAATCAGCAGCTGGACAAGACTCTTATGTTTACAGATGCAGACGACATATGAGGCTGCATATTTTGCTCGCTATCTCCGGGTATGTTTACTGCCTGGAAGAAAATCAATGAGAACAGTTTATGCAAATGAGCCACTTGTTTTGGGAATTTATGGGTCGGTACATCGCGCTAATTAAATTACGGGAGTTGAGAATTGCGGTACTTTGTCGGCGGCAACACTTTTGCGCTCAAGACGAATGTTGTATATTCTTTTTGCGGTAAAGCGACTCGTTTCTTACCCTTGTTTTTGAATGGCTTTGTAAATTTTTGTGAGTATTGATCGTTGAGACTTGTTGATGGAAGTCTCTTGATACAAGGAATTCGGGCTGCTGCTCCATTTCCTCAGATCACAAATGATTATCTCTGTGACAGCGGAAAGCTACAAGTTTCGAACTTCTTCAAATGAGACGTTTCACTCTACGTCGGCCTCTACCTAACGTAACACGTTCACCATGAACGTACTGCGAACAGTACGTCGCTGTATTCTGATCATTTATTTCCAGGTTCTGTGTCACCCTTACGAGTTCAGCGCTTCTCCATAAATTCAATCAATATTGTTTATGCACTCTGAAGGAGGGTTGGAGATATGTTTTTGGACTGTGGCATAGGCACGCATCTGGCAAGACAGTAATGGAGTGAGTGATGATGAGAGTGTTTCTTCTTTCATGAGTCGCCCTGTCGTGGTGGGAAACGGCCGATTAAAAAAAAATGTTTATTGGTATATAGTTGCGCTTTCTCCGTATATACTGTTTTACTTCCATGATAGTTTGCTCTATAAACATTATCATTTATTATATATATTAAACGCTACTGTTAAATTCGTATGAGTCGTACAGAATTATAAATTCTTCAACTACGTTTATTAAGAAAATTTCTTTAGATTATATTTGCATACAAAATTTCCTAAGATTACTTTTTCTCTAATTTATTATCAGATCAATACATATATTATCGAAAAAGACTGAAAATATAATGGAAGAAATAAGAGCTAAAAAAAAAATAGGTTAGTGTAAAAATCTTGAATATTAAAAATAATTGGGGCTAAAATCTTCAGTAAAATTCTGCTGATAATTTCATAGGACAGGAAATAGTTACTGTAAAATTAGTCGTCTGAATAGATACCGCAGGAGGAAGATGCCTTCACAGGGCTCATGATTAGAGAGTGGCACGCAGGCGCAATCAGGCACACGTACGCACACGCGCGCGCACACACACACCGCTCGAGAATACACCATGATTTTAGTTAGAGAGAGAGACAGACAGAGAGAGAGAGAGAGAGACGGAAAGTTGAATAAAATAAGCACACATTCACACAGTGTGAAGGGATGTCCATGAAAGAGCTTGGAGTGTGATGTGGATCTGGTAATTATGTAGTGGCATTATATCCTCTTTTGTCTATGACAAAACTCAAGGTAGGTTATGACTACTTGTGTATGAGATACAACTTACTTAAGAATGTGTACTTTGAGTTAGAGAAACAAAGGAATGCTTGTGGTGTCTCTTGTCGAGTTTGAAGTCTGTGGACCTGAGCTATGCCCGTGGTGTCGTATCTTCAATGTTTGTAGTAACAGGAACAGAGGTGATATTCGTGGTGTCACCTACAGTGTTTCTAGTTAGAAGAGAAGGGGCTATGTTCGTGCTGTGGTATCTTCAATGTTTGTGTTCGTGGTGTATTATTATGAACTGTACACGATAAAAACAGCGAACTGTTACTTAAAACACAAAATATTGTACTGATATACACTTAATATTACATGGATAATTACACGAATTATATTCCCTGCTAATTTCATGATTTTAGTTATATGGATGTTTACAAGGGTTTAATAAGTGATTACATGAATATTTGTAAGATCAGTACACTGATTGCAAGTAAAATACACTGATAAATACTTTTGCCGTAACTTAAATCAACAGTTGATTCATAGGAGAAAGGCGTCTGCCGACGAAAGTGAAGAAAGCAACGTATAGCAGAAATGACTTTATTGGGACATTTCGTTCTAAGCAGAACTTTTAAGTTATGACTGCAAAATCTCTCTTTACAGCGACATAATGCCCCGAGGAAGTCTTGTTCTGCTACGTGTCTGTCTTCACAGCTGATATAAACGAAGGTCAAAATATAGACCAGTCCACATATTATTGGGATCCACGCGACGAGGCAGACACTGGCTTAATGGATCACATGTTTCTAAAAGACTAACCAAAAAGCTTTTGCAACGTATTTTCCCGTGTTCGTAAATACTTAAATGCGCGTTCCGGTAATCCTCTTAACTTTTAATTCACATCAGCATCAAAATTTCTCCGTTTTTCCCTCAGTGACACTGGACTAGTTGGCTTGGGGAGAGGGTGAAAGGTAAGGGAGGAGAGGTAAAGGAAACTGAAAGGAAGAGCAAGAGGGAGGAGGACATAACTGGCAGGTTAAAACGTGGAAAGGGAGGGAGGAATGGACGGGAAGAGAAAATAATGCAAGTAATGCGAAAGTCTCAATTCAACATCTTGAGCAATTCAAAAATAAGTTCCAGAAAAAAGTTGAAACTTAAGACGAAGTTTCATTCAGCCCAGGACAGTTATCAAGTCATTATCAAATGACTTCATAATGGATTAGGACGGACTGAATGTCGTCAAATAATTTTGCATAGCAAGTGTAGTGTATTTGTAAATAGAAATGACTCGAGAGTGGAGATAGGAATGGAATGGGAGTGTAGAAGATAAAATTGGATAAAAGAGAGGAGTAGGAAATGGAAACTTGAAGCGAGTTGGATTATTTTATTTTGTTTCACCTTAACATTTCTTGTCCAGGATTTATAATTATTACGTTCACTTGTTACTTTTAGTAATAATTTGTAATTTGATTTATGAATTTGGAAATTTTTGCTTAAATATTGCTGAATGCTTATGATTTTTTTCTTGTAAATTTTTATATAGATCTGAAAAAAAAAAATTCTATGATTATGATGCCCCCAAAATATTTTTCATGCGTTACTGCGTCCATCTCGGGGAATGTACACAGAAAGTTTTTTTACATGAATGCAAACTCTATATGTGATAATACAATATTTACATAATGTAACTTTTGTCCGGAAGGGGAAAAAATATATATAATGTTTCAGCTTTGCACTTTTCAGCAAAATAAAAATAATCAGAGGCTATTATTGCATACAACGAATATATGTGGAACGGTAGATTGACAAGGGAAGAGCCCTTAGTAAGTCACGTGATGCAATCAAAACACACACACACACACACACACACACATTGTATACATTTATAAATATACATTATATATATATATATATATATATATATATATATATATATATATATATATATATATATATTTCGATCTCTAGAAGGGGGTCGAAATATACAAAAACCTTCCTAGAGACAGATCAGCCTCCCTCAGCCCAAAACACAGTGCCCCAACCCACAAATAACTCCCTAAGCACGTACATATCACTATTTACCCGGAAAACACATTAAATTATTCATATAGAGTAATTATTTAATTAATATGGATTGTGGGCCATAGCTCTCGTCAATACTTCATCGCTAAATGAATATCGGAAATAAATATTTCACGGTAAATGAGAAGCGAGTGGCCATTTTTTACACTTATTTACCAGTAATTTACAATGATGGATAATATTGAGTTAATTTTGTCCTTTGCTCGTCGGTAACTTTGCCTGCATTTGTCCTTGCCCGACTGTGCAACATGTTTCTCTGTCTCTCTCTATCTGTCTGTCTTTCTGTCTGTCCCTTTGTTTTTCTGGCTGTTCCTTTTTGTTTGTGTCTGTCAGTTCCTTTTTTGTCTGTGTCTTTATGTCTCTCTAAATGTCTGCCTGTCCCTCTCTTTCTGTCCGTCTGTTTGTCTGTATCTCTCTCTGCCTCTCCTGTAAACAAAAGTGGGAAAGGATGTATGTATGTATAATGTTCGCTAAAACCGGAGTCCTGGCACGGGTCTTAATCCTGCGATGACCCGTCTCTGGCTCCCGAAGGAGAAAGGGTTCTACAATGATGCAAGGTATGCTGCTCAAGTACTCTTCTGTGTGAGTAGGAAAGGACACCAAGTGAAGCTTAATATAAGCTAGTCAGCAGTCAGGTGAGAGTCATGAGGCTCTTTGTACCCTCGCAGTGCAGTGGTTGTTCTCGTGGCCGTAGTCAAACAGGTCGCTAAATCGATCTTGCTTAGCATTAAATAAAGAACATACACAGACTAGTATTACACTAAAGATATCACATAGACCAGACGGATTTTTAAATGGAGAGAGAGAGAGAGGGAGAGAGAGAGAGATAGATAGGAGTACATAACCCCTGCCTTGATGACTCTCCACAAGCAATTTGAAAAGTATCTCCCCTCATCCATTCAAGATAGCACTAGCTGAGGATGAAACTGAAAACATCAAGGCAGCAGAAGCTGGCCAGGGCTGGAAAACGAAGGCGGCTTTTCCTGTGTATTTATACAGCTGCATATATCTTGCCGAGTTTTCGTGTGTTGAGTTCCAGCTCTTTGAGTTGACAATCTATCTTCTCATATTTACTTTTTCTCATGAATGGATTGAGACTTGTGTGTCGTCTGGCACGTTCAACTTTGATATCACATATTACCGTAAGAATGTGTGTAGGACGCTTGGCTGATTGTGCAAGTTGCTTTTCCATTTCCATCAGTATGTAATGCAAAAATCACCACATTCAAAACTTACCTGAAACGCACACTTGTAGAGCTATGCATCCCAGGATAGACATACTGCTGCGTACACCACCTGAAGGTAGGCAAATGCACTCGGATCCTCAAGAATTAGTTTGCCAGGTTTAATACCAGTAGACTGCGCGTGAGTAATTAAGGCCGCAATTCACCTCCATGCTAGCATTCAAGATTACTTTATTCAGTCAAACTAGGATTAATTATTTATTTAGGATTAAGTTTAATTTTAGAGAATATATACACTGACCGATGAACACCTCTCGTTGAAAATACACTGAGGAACGCACCTCTCAGTGTATGTACACTGAAAGATGCTCAGTTCTCGTAATATATATACACTTGAGAGATATGAGCCACCGCTGCATATACAATATATACACACCTCTCGGTTTATATATACTTAGATATACACACCTCTCGGTGTTTATATCCTGTCTCTCAACAATCTAAAGTTCCCGACTATGGCGTGGATAAAACTGCACATCCACACAAAAAAAAAATGCCCACAGCACAATAGTGCCACAAACATGCACCCTAGTCTATAAACTGCGTCGGAAATGGACATAAAACACACTATATCTAGTCGGTAGTATTACTTTCTAAAGCCACGCAGCTTTGCTTCCACATCACAAAGATCACGCACTCCCAAATTAATCCCTAGCAAATCTAGATTACTCTGGTGGGCGGTCCTAGCCCCTGCGTCAGTGTGCGTGTCTCTATCTCTCGCTCTCCATAATTTAGCATTAACACGGGATATTACGCTTTTGATGTACGTGAGAGAATTAACAAGAAGTAATTATGCTTTTCATATTTTTGGCGTTCTATTTTGTTCAAAGGCCGCATTGCAGGTTCACGTTAAGGTACAGGTGTGAGTGCATGTATCGCTATACATACGTATCATCCCAAATATCAACACATAAGGGTCAAGTATTGTGGTAGGTATTTATCCAGGTATATATTCACGCACAGGTTAGCTGTTAATACAGGTCTTGTCTTTGGTACAGATATCCAAGTGCAAAATTATTAGTGCATGTTTAAACCCGTGTGTAACTGCATTTTGTATAGTATTTGACTCGGCCTGATTAATTTGATCTTAGAGATAGTAAAATTTAAGCTGATTTGTTGAAGCCAAAGAAGAGTAATTTAAATAATTTAATTATATTAAAAATATATATAATTTTACAGAGCAATATCTGGCCAAGCGCAAGGATAACTATACACTGCATTACACAAGAATATACCACAAATGCGTGTGTGTGTGTGTGTGTGTGTGTGTGTGTGTGTGTGTGTGTGTGTGTGTGTGTGTGTGTGTGTGTGTGTGTGTGTGTGTGTGTGTGTATGTATGTACGTATATTTAACAGTCCAACAAAGAAAATACTTTGACAGTCATTCATACGTTGTCTTGCCAGAAATAGGCTGTCATTAGAGTGCAAATGAATCTTCAGACAGCGGCATATTTCCACCCTTCCTTCAGAGTGTAGGCACTTTACTTCAAGCCTCCAGGACTCGAGTCTGGCTAGCGGGTTTCGCTGTCATTCCAACAGCACGTTAAATCATAATAACCAATTGCCTCCACTCATCCCTATCTAACATGCTAAGACAAGCCTGTTGGATGTGCAAGCATATAATTTACTTAAGTGAATTTTATGAGGAAAGGCACATAAATACAGGCCCTGGAACAAGGGCAGAATAGAATCCAATACGGGAAAAGTTTCAAATACAGATTTAGAGACAAACGTAGTTACAAGGACTGGTATCTGCCCTGATATTTGTGCCATTACAGGATCAGAAACAATCATATTTTTATTATTACATTAACAATTACATTACTATTGCATTCCTTCCCCCATCCCCTCCAATTTGCTTTTCCTGTCTATTCGAGGGGGCCCCCCAGTGTGCTCTTCCTTTGTGGGTGCCTTAGTTTGCTCTTACTGGGGCCTTCCAATCTGCTCTTCCTGCTGGTGCTTGTACTAACACAAACGCAATTAAAAACAGTCACAGTACAGTCTAAAGTACAGTTACATGTACAATTACTGCTCCCGATACAACACTACCAAAGAGCAAAGCAATATCAGAATATCTTTCAGACGACGTAAGCTATCAAGTCTCATCAGGACAGAGAGACAGGAGACTCTTTTCTAATCCTCTTCCCGCTGTAGGTTCCTGGTTTCCGCTTTACTGCGATGTAATGCAATTAGGAAAGCAATACCGTCGAGTTTGTCTCCAGAAGTGTGCTTTAAGGAGAGATGAAGGAGGCTGGGAGACACTAGAGAGATGTGAGGCTGGGAAATGCTGGAAAATAATTGTGAGATGAGATGGTGGGAGACACTAGAGCAATTTCATACTAGAAGATACTAAGATAAAGCGCTCGATGCTGAACGATACCAGGAAGATAAGGTTCTAGATGCTGGGAGGCACTAGGAGGATTAGATGCTGGTAGATACTAGGCGGATAAGGTGCTAGATGCCTGGAGATGCGAGGAGGACAAGGTGCTAGATGCTGAGAAATACGAGAAGGATAAGGTTAGTGAGGATACCTGGAGTATACCTGGAGAAGGTTTCGGCTATCAACGCCCCCGCGGCCCGGTCTGTGATCAGGCCTCATGGTGGATCAGGGCCTGATCAACCAGGCTGTTACTGCTGGCCGCACGAACCATAGCCCGGCTGGTATTTTTGGCTATTGACTGAGAATTCTATCTGTGTATATAGTTCTGTTTGTTGTATAATATATTTTTCTTTCCTGTTTCATTTCCTTTTCTTCTCCATCTATTACTTGCTATCCTTTTTTCATTCTCTCTCATTCAATAGACTTTTCCTTTCTCCCTTCCCTCTCTCCTTCTCCCTCTCTCATCTCTCCCTGAATTATTTATAACATTACCAATTCCCTCTTACTCTTTCACTCTCATTTTTCCCATTATTTTCTACATTGTCAACCCTTATTACGCCCCATTAAATTTTCCTCACATTCAACTTCCCGAAACCTGCATAATCTTGATAATTCTCTTCTAACTTTCCACTATTCTCTCTGTTATCGTATTACTGTTACGCTTTATCTTTGCTCACTCTTTTATCTTCTAGTGTTTTGTTTATTTTGAATTCTTTTTTTTTTATCTTGCTTCTCTTGTATTATTCTCTCTTATCTTACCTCTGTTATGTTTCTTATCTGGCTACTCTTTTATCTACCTTTATTCTTTCTTTTATCTTTATCTATTCTTTCTTACATCTTGTTTTTATTCTTTGATTTTGCATGAGTTGTCTCATTCTCTCCATTTTCTATCTGTTTTCTTTCCATTTCCTCGCATGCCACTTTTCTTTCTGCCATATTGCCATGCACTCAACATCGTAAAATTTCAACGATCTGGAGTGACGCCCCTTCCTGTTATCTTCTATTTCTCCTCTCCTCTCTCTCGTCACTATGCAAGTCTGTTATCACCTGATATTTGTTTTCCTGGGTGACTTCCATTTGCTGCATGTATTATCTCAAACTATGTCAGTATACAGGCAGGTGACCCTCAGAGGTGATATTGCTCTGGAGACAGTTGAGATAACAGCCTAAAGACAATGTAGGGGAGACAGCTTGATCGCTAGCGCACTGATCTCACCCGAGTTCGAATCTCCTCCGGTACGGCTGAAAAACATTAGGGACTTGTTTCCATAAGACACTTGCTGTCCTTGTTCACCCATCAGTATAAAATGGGTACCTGGGTGTTACTTGACTGGTGTGGGTCACATCCTTGGACAAAACTGACCTATTTTGCCCGAAATGCTCAGTATAACAAGCGGCTTTCTATATAGTAGTACGTCATTTATGTCAGCTAGGCCTGTATACCTTGTACATATACTTGTAGAAATAAAGATATAATTATTATTATTATTATTATTATTATTATTATTATTATTATTATTATTATTATAGAAAGTCAGAATAATAGTAGTATTGTAAGTAGAAGAAACAGCAGCCTGAGATAAAACACTTAAATAATAAGTGAAAGGAGAGGATACATAATCACTCTGAGAAAGTGAGGAAGACAGCAGAACTTGAAGTGGACGTTAATCAACACTTAGAAAGTACCAGGGGAGAGATAATCACTAAGAACAAGTGAGAAAGACAGCAACACTGAATATAGGAGAAGCAACAGTTTCGATATAAACGGAGACAGCAGTAGTGAGGGTAGTGAGGGAAGAAAGGGGAAAGGTTAGCTCTGAGAGATTTGGAGAAAGATGGATGGAGAAGTCTTCAGTGAAGTGTCACTCACAAATCATCTTCACCACCTCTATTATCACTGTCTTTTCCGTCTGCTGTCCCTTTTACTGCCCTTTGTAAGCGTCTCTCCCTCCCTCTCTCCCTCTCTCCCTCCCTCCCTCCCTCCCTCCCTCCCTCCCTCTCTCTCTCCCTCCCTCCCTCCCTCTCTCCCTTTTCTACACGATACCAGGTTAACTTTCCTCGCCAGCTTCACGATAGTGTTACCACCTCATAATTCATGAAGACATCCATCATCTAGAAGACTTGCCATGATCAGGATGATATACACGTATGGAAACGATGTATAAGATTCAACACGGGAGGATATTTTTAGAATTTAATATTGGAGAATAGTTACAATATCTCCATGGGGAAGTGGAACAGAATTCTTCCTCCGTAAGCCATGCGTGTCGTAAGAGGCGACTAAAATGCCGGGAGCAAGGGGCTAGTAACCCCTTCTCCTGTATATATTACTAAATTTAAAAGGAGAAACTTTAGTTTTTTCTTTTTTGGCCACCCCACCTCGGTGGGATACGGCTGGTATGTTGAAAGAAGAAGAAGAAGAGTTACAATATAGTGAATAGTGAACAGAATATAGCAAATAGTGCATAATGCTTTCCGAAGCTTATTTTAAAGAGAATACAGTACGTATATTGTGAAAATTATGAAGTGCTAAATAAAACAAGGAGTGTGATATACAATTATCGTTGTATCACTTATGGAACATACTGTGTGTTGCATATAATACTGTGATACAGTGTTAAATATATTCCGTATAAGAGTATTATAGTGAGGAGTATAAAATACTGTTTATCTAGTGTGCATTGTATATTTGTAAATTATGTGAAACGTAATGGAAAATAGTGTTTATATTATAGCGTATATGTGTATAGTGTATATAGTATATAATTCATAGTTCGTAACGTATGCAGCAATTCATATTCATGTCAGGCACTGATATCGACTGTAGGGAGTCAACCAACAAGACACTCTGGCATCAAAGTGTGCTTGTGTGTGTGTGTGTGTGTGTGTGTGTGTGTGTGTGTGTGTGTGTGTGTGTGTGTGTGTGTGTGAGAGAGAGAGATATCACTACTTTTCCAGGCCTGTTATTAGTCAAACACCAAAGATAGAATTATACATTTAGTACATCTAGAGAAGTAAAATCAATTATGATATACAAATATGCAGGAGATACACGAGTCCTACCAATGGGATCCTGCAAGAGGATATGGAATAATTAGTATGATACATATGGATGTGTGTATATATAGTATATAGGAGACACCTACCACCCTATGCTTCATTAAAGGACTTTTTGTTAGGTGGTAAAAAAATTCCCGAACGAGTCCTAGCTAATTACTAGAATAGAAAAATTGGATTAGGTGGCAACAGGTTAATTCCCATGTGTACTCGTTCCTTACATAGTGTGTAGACCCACCCAAACACATTCCAGTTTTGTGACTAAAACCAACAGGAAAATCAAAAAAGCAAATGATTATCCCAGATGCCCAGTTTGCCTGAAGAACAACCTGGAAGCTCCAGGATGAAAGAGGGCGGCAGTGGACCTCTCTTCAACAGCGTCACGGAACAACACATTAACAGCAGGCAATAGAGGGCATGGAAAACTGCTGTGTCATAGTCATGTGTCAGCCAGTCAGTAGCTTGAAACGACACAAGTCTGTATGTACAAGGTGACAGAAAGCTGACGTAATTAATAATTCAATTCCTACCTTCCTAACACAAGCTCTAATATCATTGAGTTTTGTGTACCAACAGGCACCAGTTAATCCTGATAACAAGAGCCACAACCCAGCATAAACTAAAACAGTGCATGCTGTCACCTTAGAATGTATTGCTCTTAAGAGTCTCGCTTCGTAACGCTATCATTGTCAATTTGATCTGCAGCGCTTCATATAAGACAATGTTATGCTGGGTAGTGATTATATCTTTTGTGTATAATCCTTAACGAGTCTAAACTTGTAATGAGGTATAGTTGGCAAACTGACCACTTTGAGGTTCAGGCACTGATAGTGTTTGTTATTTCTCATGCCGAACTTGTACAAGTTTAAAAAAAAATTTTTGCTGAAGAGTTTAAAGCTATATTCTATTTATTCGGAAAGTGTGTAACATTGACATTTTTCACAATAACAGAAAGGTGACACAATAATGAGAATATCAACCATCAACAGCTTCTTTGCGATCTTCTCAGGACACTTACAAAACTCGTTTAACAGTAACTTTCCTGACAGCACAAACACCCTACTTCTCACCACCACAAATATCCTGCTAACATGTTTTCCTAAATTCCGTCATAGACATTACCATACTAACACTCCAGCAGCACGTCAAATCACGAAGACCACGAGCTTCCACTTATTTCTTCATATTTATCGCTTTCCCCTTCCCATATATTTGTTATTTATTTTACTGGTCTCTCATGGTGGCTCTGTTGTTCTCTCCATTGGCTCTCTGCAGAACTGACACAAATTCCACGAGTGTTTTTTTGTGGAATAATAGTTGTATATTTATTGGGAAGCGCTGAATAAGAAAGGGCTATTTAGTTCAGAAGTGCTGGATAACCAGGTTTGATCTGGGAATGGGAATGTAATTCGTTTTTCCCCTGCATCAAGAGTCTTTGACCACCATCAAGGCGCCCCTTTAAAGTGTCGGACGATACATAATGAACTCTGAGCGATGAACAGTGCAAACAGTCACTGAGCCCCGGGCTTACATTTTATGAAGTGAAAAGAAACATTCCACTTCACGCTGCTGAGTAATTATAGATCTGAGCACGCAGCCAGCTGCAACTTTAATTATTATCAGAATTATTGCGACACTTATATTCAAAATGATTTAGGGAAATTGCTTCCCCCAGTGGTGTCTATATGGCTATTGTGTCTATGTTCCTTTCTGTATACATAATATATCTTTATGCTTCAAACTACTTGTCACGAAACTGTAGCTAAACTATCGGTGTCTTAGATACAAAATATCTGACTGTATTTTACATATCAAGAGCATAAGTTAAACATACTTATATTGTGAAATACGTATTTAATCTCTGTACGTTCACAGGCAAATTTTCATTTTACCATCCCACAAAATAGTCTAAATAGAGAGTTATTCAACTGCTGTATTTTCTAATTCAGGCCTTTACATTTTCGTTTGCATTGTAGTGGAGTTATTGTACATTGGTCGCAGACACCTTGCACAGTGGTCGTAAGCACCTTGTATAGTGGTCATAAGGACCTTGTATAGTGGTCATAATACCTTGTATAGTGATCATAAGGACCTTGTAGAGTCGTCGTGAAGACCTTGTTTGGCGGTCGTGGAGAAGTTGTACAGTGGTCGTGATCACACACGTTCAACAGTTGGGTATCCTCATTATCAAAGCGTTTCGCCTATACAGTAGGCTTCTTCAGTCGAATAAAGAGGTAGCAAAATCAGTGGAAACACTGTACAGTAGTGATGTTGACACTGAGGCACTGTGAATTTGTGCAGATCTAAAGTTTTGAGGACGATCTAGCTTCCTAAGCCACTTTTCTGATGCATGTTTGGGTAAAAATTCTAATGCGTCCATTTACCAGTGCTTTAAATTTATATCCTTGAAGATTTTTATACCTTTCAGCTTCACTATAGCAATGAACGTCTTAATAGCCTTAACCTTATCAATAAAATAATCACACCACTCGTTTTCAACCAACGAATTATGGCTAAATAAGAAAAAAGCTTTAATTCTTGTAGATGCTGTAGCTCATTTTCCAGATCATTATACAGGAGGCCTGGTCACAGACCGGGCCGCGGGGGCGTTGACCCCCGGAACTCTCTCTCCAGGTAAACAGTGATGCCAATTGATTGCACCATATTTACCTCACTTGCAAAGTACAGAAACTTTATTGCCCATCTTTAAATAATTAGTACCAGCCATTGTTTTTTTGTTTAAATTCCTTCATAAATATTACAATACTCGCAAATTAAAATCCTAAAAACACACTTTCACTACGATCAAAGCTGCTTACATATAGCCGCTAAAGGTTTAAACCTCATACAAACACAATGAAAAATATATACCTTGGATCTGCTCTTTTTTTTATGCTTGTCTTTAATGTAACTCAGCCACTCTTCTTCGTCTTCAGTCTCGTTCTCCATTTATTCTATTACACTTAAAAATCTCTCCTGCACCTATTACAGTCAGCCTTCTTCCATATTCCTACCTCCACTTTCAGTAGCTAAATCTACACCATCATCTCTTATCCTCTCGACTTATAAGTCAGCCTTAATCCTTTGTCCCTATTCACTCCTTTCAAAACTTCCTTCTGCCAACCTCCTCAAAGTTTATTCTCTTCTCGCCCCTCTCCCTCCTTCACCTTCACCCTGCTCTAAACTTGCCTTTTTTCCTCACCAAACTCTACACTTCATCCCTCCTTCGCCCTACCCTCTCCTGCTCATGTGTCTTACCCTCCAAAGTTGCCGTCCTCAACAGGGTCTGCTAATCATTCTCACCCTCTCCCTCTCATCTTTCTGCACAATTTACTTTCGGTTTATTGTTAGCGTCCCTTACTACTCAGCTACTCTCTTTGTGTATGTGTAAATATATATATATATATATATATATATATATATATATATATATATATATATATATATATATTATATTATTGTAACCACGAACAAGTGCTATTTAATCAATAACACCAGGGCGACTAGCCGGGGAATCGAACCCGTGTTGTTTTAACCCGCCTCATGGTGAGCGAAAATTCACGACACTCAAACCCAATGGATCATTCATACCTACATGATTCACGCACCCAGCAGAGCTAGATGTTGTACCGTGATCCGAGGACATACGATGGTGTGGATGCCTCAGAGCTTGTGGAGGCTAGTACACCAAACGGGGAGTAGAATGAAATTAGCTCTGAGGCACCCAAACCGTCGTATGTCCTTAATACCTGAAGTACAACAATCTACCCAACGTTTTGTTTGAGTTTTCTTACTTCAACTTTTCATTGTGGTTGGGTTCTCTCTAGTCTTGTGTATTGCCTGTCGAAAGTTATTACGAGCGGCCCAATTCCCTAGCCAGTCTTTTCTTGAAGAAATCCCTGTCTTTCATCTTTCATTGTTTTCTTTTTTTTTTACCAGATAGAAATGAAAACTCAAAATCAGCCTCTTTCATTCATCACTGTGGGTTTTGTCACCAAACTTCTCTTGCTCTCCTTCCTCTGCTCCACTATTCTCTACTGAATTCGAGAAAACTTTTCATTGTATTGATCCTGCACAAGTCAAACTCTTTTATGACCAAGTCTTCACCCGGGAGTTTGGTAAACTATGAGGGAGTCATTATTTATAGCGAGTTAATTGGACCCATCCACTTTTCTGAGGAGGTAACTCGCCCTTAGACTCAATGATGCTGCTGGTGCTGCTGCTGCTGCTGCTGCTGCTGCAGCTGCTGCTGCTGTTTTTGAATCGTAATGGACGAGCTTAGTGTGTGTGTTTGCGCGCGCGTCTGTGTATGTGTGTGTGTGTGTGTCTAATAACAAAATAAATGACGAAATAACCTTAATAGCGATTTAAAAACTTTAATTATGCACAGTTTTTCACTATACCCAATACCTCCTCTTTCGTTAAGATCGACGCCTCATCCCTGATATCGCCGGAGGCTGGATGCTGTACCCTAAGTATAATCTAATCTACACTTAAGGAAAACAAACAGAAAATCTCTTCATCATAAAATCTTTCCGAAATCATCCAAGAGACTGATGAGGTCTTTACAAGTGCCTCACTGAATGGTCCTTCTCATAATTCTTATCCACTTTTAGGTCTTTTGGAAACATTTCTCCTCTATCCACCACCTCTGCTCCACCCACCACCTCTGCCTCACCCACCTCCTCTGCTCCTCCCACCACCTTTGCTCCACCCATCACCTCTGACCACCACCTCTGCTCCACCCACCACCTCTGCTCCACCCACCACCTCTGCTCCACCCACCACCTCAGCTTACCTGAAAGCACCCTGAGGAAAAACGTGGGTAGGCTTTTCTCTCGGAGGTGAGGTCCAGAGTATTTATTGAATACTCGCGCGACGTTAAATTAAGAATTTCATAGCTTTCTTTAAAAGCCACTTTATTTCACAATCAAATTTCATTTCCTTTATTGCTGAGTTGACGAACAGTTGTGATTGTATATACGTATGTATGTACGTTAATGCAACCAGGGACACAAAGGTTTTTAATGCAACGAATACTGCGGCTGGCCAGGAATTGAATCCAGTACTCTCATGTGAACGGTATTGTTCATTATTTTAAAACTTCTTGTTTTCGTCGTTGCCTTAAAATGTACATAATATAATTACAATTGCTCGTTAACTCAGGATTAAAGAAGATTAAATTTTATTGTTAAATAAAGTGTCTTTTTAAAGGAAGCTAAATTATTAATTTAACGTCACACGAATATTTAACTGAGAGGTGAACATAATTCGAGACTGTGACCAGGCTGTCATATGATGACCAGCCCATAGCATTAGGGACCATGATATAGAGAGTCATCAGGATTCTCAAACCAGAAAATGTTTACTGGACATGTTACTGAAAGTCACGATTGTGACTTGTACTTGAAATTCTCCTCTAGTAGCCAACTCTTCCGTTTCGTCCTCCCTAGTTCGGTAGGTACTCAACATGACCCTCTCCGATATTCACTAACATCACCTTCCCCAGTATTTAGAAATTTGACCTCTTCCTCCTCCAGTATCAAGCAGTCACACACTACGTGACTCGTACGACGGTCGTTGAGTGCCTAGCAACCATGAACCTGCATCATGATGTGTGAAAGGTTGAGCAGAGAGGATCTCAGTGCACACGAGAGAATGGTGAGGCACAAAGCACATATATACACCCTCATGGAAAGTTGTCAGCCAGGAGAAAACTGCACGCTCTTATATTTAACTCGTAGATTAGGGGCAGTGAAAGGTCGAGAAAAGCGAAAGGAAGAAGCAAAGAAAATGCAAGGAGAGACAGTGTTCATAAATAATTATGAATTTGTATTCAAAACATACGCAAGAATGAGTAAATTTACTTTAGAGAATTAAAAAGATAATATACGTAAAACTTGTTCTAATTATTTAAGGCACACTCTTGTTATGTAATAAACATATTAAGTGAGAGAATTTACACAAGGCTTTTATATATTGTGACTTCATGAGCTTTAAGATATGGCGCTTGTGGAAAGAAAATATTTATTTTATTTTTTGCTGGCTGCAGTAGGTTGTGGAAACGCGCGCGCGAGCGCGCACAGACACACACACACACACACACACACACACACACACACACACACACACACACACACACACACCAAGAAACAACGGAAAGCCAAATACTAACCATTTTCCCTCCTTGACAAAGCAGTGAGGAACTTTATGACCTAACGTGTTAAAGAATCCATGAGGGTGAAAGAAGATGTACTACCAAGAGAAGACTTTATCTTTTTCCTAGGAAATTCTCACGTCGAAAGGATTGAATAAATTTCATTTTATAGTCAGACCTAGACCATAATGAAACCACTTGAATGCTCCAGGAGAGACCGAAACGTCGTCCAGGAATGCAAGTGCATATTTATCATTGTAAATTGTTTTAGTAACTGTATTGTGACATTAATTCTCAAACTAAAGCTACAAGAACAATGTGTACAAATGCTCGGTTACCTATCATACTAGGAAAGTAGAAAAAGGGTTCAGAGAACCAACAAGTGTTGCACGTGTCTTAATTTATCAAACTAGGAACCATTACCCTAGAAGAGAAACTAGACGAAGAGACCAGTTGTTGGGAAAGGTGAGTGAGCATGCAATGATTCTTAACAAAAATTCAATGGGATGTTGAGTCCACTAGGATAAACCCATAATCAATTAGTTAAAATTCCTACCACAAAGCGATGGAGAGTGACAAATAGATTCCACTCCGTCCACTGAGAATCAGATAAAAAATAAATAAAATGTATGGCCCTCCCGGAAATACTGGAAAGTGAAATTTGCTAAGAAAAGAGAATTGGAAAAGTTCAAAAGACAATCCATACCAGAAAATAAAGAGAATGCAATACGACGAGAAGAGAAGCAGAGTATAGTGTGACAATGACAGATAAATATGAACAAACTAAATCAAATAGGCTAACTGAACTAAATAAATGAAGTAACAAGACTGCGAAAAATAATGAGCTTTTTCATAGGTAAGGTTCATCAGGGAACAGAACAAATGTTTCCTGACGCAGGTCAAAATCTCCAATGGCAGGTCATATGATGACCTACCATTGGAGATTTTGGTCATCTGACCGAGACTTTCCACTGGGTTAACGGTCCACCCCTTTAAAAATTATGGTCATAGTTATAACCATTAACCTTCCCAGAGAGAATGATAAAGAAGTTGGCAGTCAACTCAAAAAACAGTCCTGAGTGTTTACACAGAATAAAGCTCCATAGCTGACCCGAGAAACAACTAGGGGACCCGTGTAGATACATAAAACAGTGAAAAAAAAGGAGAAATGGAAAAGCTACTGCAGAATAGCAAGGAACTGAAAGAAATATCTAAGATACTGAAGAAAAGAGCCCTGACCAGTCTTCTTGCATAATTCTATAACCAACAGGGACAGGAAAACTGTCAAACGCCTAAAGTAGAGAAAATTAATGCAACATTCAACAAGAGACTGATTGGAATCACTAAACTGCAAACCAGTGTTCCTAATAAGCATTCCAGATAGACAATCTGCATATTATCTGATTGCAAGCAGGTTATTTACATTAAATCACACATAAGGTTTTTAAATAAACTAGGAATGTAGGCAATAAACATGAGGAGGGTCTTGATTTTAATTAAACATTATCTGAATGACAGAAAATAAACTTGAGGGATAACTCTTCAGAAAGGATTAAAAGAAAAGGCAAGATCCACATGATTTTATCAAGGAATTCCCCACTGCCCCTTGTAGATGTAAATTCCTAATACATACACACATACACACACACACACACACACACCCACACCCCCACACCCCCACACACACACACACACACACACACACACACACACACACACACACACACACACACACACACACACACACACACTCATACACATACACACATATGAACATATGCCCGAACACACGCACACATTTATACCAAGCATACTAAGAACACTAAAGGTTCATTCCATTGATAGTACCTGGTGTACAAAACGTCTTCTCAATAAATGCCACACACTGTATATTGTCTTACTGATACACTAGGACATAAAATTTCCAGAGAGAAAAAAGTATTTACTTGTGACGATACTTACTAGTATCAATAAACAAACTTAAAGCCACAGGACCTCAATGACTACCTCTCCCGTAGATACATTTCTACAAAATAACCCCAAAAACTGCTATCTTCACGGTCGGAAAGAGTATCTGCAGTAACCAGTACGCATATCCACGAGTTCTTGCTGCTGAAAAAGGAAATAGCTGAACCATTTTTGGATAAGAGGGAGTGGAGGAAGAGGCAGTGTGTAACCGGCGAGCTCCCCTTTACTCGATAAACGGAAGAGAGGGGAAGGAGCTCCCCTGGTTCCGATGGAGATTCTGTAACTGGCATAGGGGAGGGTAAAAGAGAGGGCGATATAACAAAAGGGGGTCCGATAATGGCAGATAAGGAAAGCAGTAGACTGGGGCAGCTGCAGGTGGAAGAGGAACCGTTCCAAAAAATCAGTATCGTTACTGAATATAGCAACATACTATACGCTATAATGAAGACAAGAGAGCACAAGAAGCTTTTATTATGAAAAGTTTCGTTCTGTGAAGACATGGAAGAAACTCTACATTGAGAGAAATTGTATCATATTAAAAGGCGCTCTATCTGTATATTTTACTCATTCAGGATTTTTATTATCCTTATTATTCGTGGGGAAGCATTAAATTCGAAAGGACCATACACAGAATTGGGAATGGAAGGGGTAGGGATAATCAAGTTTGATCCAAGGAAGAAAATTATAGCTCCATTTGCTTAGGCCAAAAGCGTTTTACCATTAAGACAACTGCCCCCTTCCTTAAATGAAAAGCTCAAATGGGAAATATTATTATTATTATTATTATTATTATTATTATTAGTCTTATTATTTCTGTTGCTGTTATATTTATATAACTAAATCCATGTAGGTTATTTAGTGTAAGACAATAAGTGGTGGAGGCTTGATCATCCATTCCCTAACAGCGAGACAGAACCTTTTCTCTGGCACCCAGGCTTACCCAGAGCAAGGGAGAGAGCAGAATGGGTTTCTGCAGAGAAGGAAAGAGAGCAAAGCGGTACTCTGCAGAGGAGGAGAGGAGGAGGCCTCAGAGATAGATGAGGAGAGAGGTTGAGTGCTCCTCACACCCGAGTGAAAAAAAGTGTTTGAGGGATGACCGCAGGCCGTCAAGGGAGTACCTATTGTACTTCCTGTGTGTAGAGCGAATATTCTGTGTACTGGGGGCGTTAAGTGAGGGTTCTGTGTATACTGAGGGCATAGAGAGAGCAGCTTGTGATTCCGGCCGGCGTAGTGAGCAGCCTGTCTGTTAACCATGCAGTATACTGAACCTGTAGATGTAGAGTGAGGATCCTGCGAGTCTAGAGACTCTTACTGATGTTCACTATCAGATCCAGTGAACACAGAATGATAATTCGGTATTTTCAGTGGAAGGAATACTCCCGGGAGGGAGATAACTTAGAAGATGCGATGCAGTATTCAGAAGGACCGTGGAGTAATTTTAGATTTCAAGAGCTTTAGACAAACCCACAAACACAGACATTTAACCAACAGAAGAAATGGCTGGAGACACAGGAGGGAGGATGTGCTCTCATACCATAAACTTTAGTTCACTTACCTCAGGGAAAGTCTAGATGTCTGAGTGATGTTTCTGTCTTAGGGTGAATGGATGGAGCCTTCACCACTCCTTGCTCTGAATTATCCACACTGGTTTAGTGCTTAATAATAATAATGATGGGTAATAATTATAATTAGTAAATTTATATAGTACCTAATAATTAATTACAGAGATGTCCTTATAACATTTCCCAGTAATTAATCATTAGGTACTATATAAATTTACTAATCTCTAATTCATTATTTAAATGTTTGTTTACAGTTTAGGGTCGGGTATACTGGCACACCCAACACCATTAACTGCTAACCTGACTGTTACAACAGAACAAAATTTATATTCAAATTCTCCATCAGAATACACATGGTCACTTAAATAAGCATTTCCGAGATTGTGTTATTTTCAGCTATAACTAGGCACTATGAGTGATGCACGTGTAGATTTCAAAGTTACCTGGACGTATCTGTACACCGGGCTGACAAACATACCACGGCTGCTTATTTAATTGCCATATTTATCAATAAACAGTTTTCCCTATAGTAAGGCACGTTTAGAAATTAACACTGGGCATCGAGTAAGAAAACGATGGGATCGAAATGAAAATAAGTTGTACATCCTGACTATTATTAAATAATTCTCCAATGTTTCTAATTCACCTAGTTTATTTTATTACTGAAAGAATTGTGAACTTTAGCATTGAAACACCTTACCTTTGTTTACCTGATCTCAGTACTAGAGCGTTCAGTTCGCAACCAAAACTACCTGGGTTCAAACTCAGGCGAGTTTAAACCAGTGCTTCTTTGTACCTACTGTTACTCTGGTAGCAAATAGGAACTTGGGTGTTAGTCAACTATTGTGGGATGAATTTTAAAACAATTCCAGCAGGGTGGTTGAAGTTACCCGAAGGTTAAACTCCCGACAGAAATGAAGACACAGACATGAGAATCTTTCGTTAAAAAGCCTATTCAAGCACTCCATTAAAAGGAGAGCTTTATAAGCTTTTTGAAGCTCACTTTACTGTGCAGTATCGCCCCAATAAAAGCTTGTTCTACTAAGTGAGTTTGTGTTTTCATGGCTGAAGTTCTCTTGGTTTATATAGCGTTTTGGAACACCCCAAAAAATGCTCATTGTTTAGCTTGGTGCTGTGAGGCTACACGCGACGCTCAACAAGCAAAAGGAACTAGAAAAAATTCTAATAAAGAATTACGTGAAAGGGTAAAGGAAGACAGAGGGAACTAAAGAGGAAAGAGGTGTGTTGATCTCTGCGGGCATGGATTTATGTGGGCAAGAATCCCAGCTAGAAGGGATCCCTGTGAACAAGGATCCCTGTGTGTGGACGAGTGTTAAGGTTTTGGTACTTAGATATACATGTATATGGAAAATAATACATTAATTGTCACGTGTATAAAAATGTAAGTCCTTTTTTGCATAATTTTTTTTTTAAAAATTCTCCATTTGGAGTTAAAACTTCAGACTTGAGAAAATCCCCTGAATCAGAATATAATTCTTTTGCTGAAGCTTTAAACTGCCTTACTAGACCAGAGTGATGGAAACCCGACAGATGGAAACCCGAGAGATGGAAACCCGAGAGATGGAAACCCGAGAGATGGAAACCCGAGAGATGGAAACCAGAGTGATGGAAACCAGTAGAAATTCCAATTTTTGAGCGGTTTTCACTGGGTTTATCATCTCCTTACACCAGTCAACTTAGATTCTTCATCTTTGATGGCCGATAATTAAACCATGAAGTATATATACGTTATTACACATGACTGATTACCTCTTTGAAACCGAGCAAAGCAAACCTTGGCTAAAAACTAAACTTTTTTAAACAGATATTTAAGAGTAGGTATGATAGGGCCCATGAGGCTAGGAAGGAGTGAAACTGGTAAGCAGCAAGATAGTCTACCTGTAGGGTGTTCCGGGGGTTAACGCCCCCGCGGCCCAGACCTTGATCAGGCCTCCGAGTGGATCAGGACCTGATCAACTAAGCTGATATTGCTGGCCGCACGTAGTCCAACGTACGAACCACAGTCTAGCTGATCGTATACAAACTTTAGGTATCTGTCCAGTTCCCTCTTGAAGGCAGCCAGGGGTCTATTGGTAATTTCCGTTATGCCTGGTGGGAGGCTGTTGAACAGTCTTGGGTCCCGAACACTTATTGTGTTTTCACATAGTCTACTATTGGCTCCCCTACTTTTCATTGGGTGTATGGTGAACCCTCTGCCCAGTCTATTGCTTTCGTAGGGAGTGTTTGTGTGCGCAGATTGGACCACATACACACATACACACAGGAGTCAGGATCCTTGCATACCTTTAAGAAGAAGGTTCAGGGAGAAGGGAGAGAGCAGACCAAGTAACGACAAGTATAAAGGCGGGACTAGGAGCTATGAAACGACCCCTGCAAATACAATTAGGTGAGTCCACACACGAATGCACACTCCACGCACGCACGCGCGCACACTCACCAATTCTCTCACTCACGGTCGTCAGCACTTAGAAACACAATCAAAATCCTAAAAATCACGAACACATATAAAGAGTAATAAGTTACATAATGTCTCACAATTTTTCAGAGTTTAAATTTTACATACTAATTACAATATGTTCCTGGTTCACTTGTTGTAAATAGTTTGGGTAATTTGCAGTCACACACAGATGGAAAACACAAAACTCTGCTGAAAGTTTTCCACTGTGAAGAATATTCTACTCTTTCTTATATTAAAATTTTATTGTATGACTGTTCATTTATTTTAAACTTGTGTTGATATATTATATATATATATATATATATATATATATATATATATATATATATATATATATATATATATATATATTAATGTATATATATATATATACATATTTATATTTGAAATGTATCCCTCAAACCTCATGTTCTGTATATGCCATCTTAACACCAGCAATACATATACCATAAGTGAAGAAAATGTACACTGAGATATTAATTTACTGCTCATTTTATGGATTAAATTATTTTTCATTGATGTGCAAGGGAACTGCAGTCTAAATAATCTACTTAAAACCTTTCATGAGGTACACTCACACTGAAAGGTTTGTCCTAGTCTATTCATTGACAATATTTTTTTCATCTCCACTTGCAAGTTATTTTCTAGGCACTTTCTGATTGCTAGATGAGGTTTTTAATTAGTTATTAAATATTTGTTAACTTGTTAGTAAATAGATGTTTGTTAGCTCATTACTAGTTACGTACTTACTAGGTAGTTATTATGCACATTCTCTTTATTTACTTAAAAGATACTTGCCTCTTCGTAACAGATATTTGTTGGGTGATAGATTTTTTTTTTATTTTTTAGGTACTTAATAGATAATTCCAGTTAGTTAATTGTTCAGTTTTTAGAGAGGTCGTAGCCTTAATTATGACAGCCAAAGAACTCAAACTAACAAATCTAGTCTATTACTATCTTAAATGTTATTAGCATTTAAATTTTGTATATAAGTGAGCAGCCTATTTTCTGATTATTGGCCAATTATCCAAAATATTTTCACATTACTATATTTTCTGATCTATAATTGTCATTGTCTTTAAGTTAGGTTATATAAACCAAAAAAAAAAAAAAAGGAATTACGAGTCGCCTTGAGGTTACCGAAAATAACCAGGAAATGTTTAAATCAGTAAGAATATTGCTCCCACTAAATCCACCTTATTTACTAAATAATGAAGTTTTACACTTTAAACCGCATGAATAGCCCCTGAGCATATTTTGTATGCAAATTTCCCTCTCATTATGCTCAAAGGTTGTATCCTTCAGTAAGCTTCATGGCTGGAACTTAATTTGGTGCTGCCAACAATAATAAAGATCAGATTATTGACAGAATACGCTGTTATTTTCGATAAAGTTTACCTCTGTAAAGCTCATCAAAATGTCTGTACCAAAGAAAGCTTCCTCTGAACAAGGTATATGGGACAAAATACACTTCATTAAGTTACAAAAATATTTCGTTTCGTAAGACCATAGTCTGCAGGGAAGTCATTAACAATTACGAATAATTATATATTTAACGAATTTTCTCCATTAAAAATGGAAGCAGTTTTGAAATGGATAATTACAATAATATACAGTTATGAAGGTAATGGATTTTGACCATTAAATCCAAAATCAATATACCCAACAGATTGCAAAAGTAATGAACATATTTTGATTTAAGGGAAGTTACTGTTTCCAGCCTTATTCCAAATAAGAGATCTTGCCTGTTAAAGCTGAAATGTCTTAATTAAGTGAGAATGCAGATGAAGAAATATCTCTAATAAAATAAAAATAATAATAATAATAATAATAATAATAATAATGTGGAAAATGAATATAAAGAGGAAGAGAGGTGATTTAATTCTCAGAACAAGTTCTCATATTCTGAAGGGATTTAAAGTTACTCATTCAATTACCTTATTAATTAGAAAGAAATGGAGCAACTTGAGTGTGGCTCCGAATAAATGTATGTATGCATGTATATGTGTGTATGTATATGTATATAAGTGCATTTATGTATGTATATGTATGTATGTGTGCATGTATGTACGATGAGTCTTGACTGGAGACGAGCAACCATCTCGGTTCCTCCTTCTTTTCTTTTTAGAGAAGTCTTACTTATGAAGGTCGGGGTGACAGACCAACCACGGTAGTGGTGCATATTTTAGGATAGAATTTGTTCATCAGAGTATTTTTTATAACACAAATGGCTAGGTGGTTACTGTTCTTTCAAACACCAGTTAAACTAGTAACATCAAGCAGTTTAGAGACCATCGGACGTTCTCTCTCATGGACATAAATTCAGCTATCAAGAGATCGTCTTAAAGACCAGGTAGGGGTGACCTAAGGAAATGGATGCAAGGAGGAAAGAGAGAGAATGCAAGAGAGTTTATATTAAAATTATAGCATATTTTCTTTAATGACCTGATTATATTATCTGGCCCCTATGTTATGTTCATCAGTGTTGATAGTATAACATAATTCATTTATATGTCACATTACCTTTTGATGAAGCAATTAGTGGTAGCAAGCTGTTAAAGATTTAACTTTTTAAGAAAAATTATTGTTTGCTACATAGGATAAACTGGAAAGTCTTATCAGAAAAGCAGCTCTGGTCGTCGTTATTTTTCTTATTTTACCTCTCTCTGTTTTACGTGCTTGACTATCACTGGTCATTACCACAGGTGTTTTTTCACCAAATCTGACACTATGAAACAGGAATACTTTAATCCTTAAGATACTGCCTAAAGTAAACACTCAGGGAGACGAACACTTTAACCGTATATACAGGGAAGAGTACCTCTCAGCGTATTGACAATCTTTGGGAGCAGCCACACAGACGCAACACAACTACCAGAATTGTGGCTGTGATGGTGCTCACTTACTAATGTATTCCTCTTAACCCATGTTGCTCCATTTTCAACCACTCCCCGCCAACTACCTCTTCTCTCATTCCCACTCTATTCCCCGAAACTCCCCTAGCCACTTCTCTCAACCCCTTCTTCCCTTACTTTCCACCCATCTATTCCCTCGCCTCTTCTGTCTCTCCTCCTTTCCTTTGCCTCTTATCCCTGCACCCCCCCCCTCTACAACAACCCACAATTATAAATCTAATTACCCGGCGCACCACAGTGTAACCCACAGCTCCTACACTAATCTAATACTTGCTACTGTCGCTGCTATAGTCAAACAAGTTCTACTCCTCCCTTTAACTTTCCCTAATTCGTCTTCTTCCTACTGCTTATCCATGTTTACTTGTTTTACTGTGGAACTTTGATATTTTTTGTTTACTGAATGTTGAGTATTCTATTTCTTATATATATATATATATATATATATATATATATATATATATATATATATATATATATATATATATATATATATATATATATGCAAGGAATTCGCAAGAGCAGGCGAAATATACACAAACACTGATCTCTGGCTGAAGGAGACTCGAACCTACGAACCTTGGAACAAGGTACGCAGTGCTTTACCAATCTACCCACATTGGACCAATACCTTGGAGTCCAGCTTGCGCTAGACTTTGATCCAAGGCAGCCAGTTTTCAGGGAGAAGGCTTACAGCTTTCCTTGCATTGTTAATATCTCTAGTAAGGCTGATGCACGCAGGGGATGAGATGAAAAGCTGTAAGCCTTCTCCCTGAAAGCTGGCTGCCTTGGATCAAAGTCTAGCGCAAGCTGGACTCCAAGGTATTGGTCCAGTGTGGGTAGATTGGTAAAGCACTGCGTACCTTGTTCCAAGGTTCGTAGGTTCGAGTCTCCTTCAGCCAGAGATCAGTGTGTGTGTGTGTATTACACTCACATGATATATATGAGCGAGGGCATTATCACACAGGATATTTATTTAAATTTTGCATAACAAACCCCGATAATAACGATCAAAGGTGTCAGTGTAAACATCGGTGTCCGTAATAACCAAGGTGTCAAGAACACACGTGTCAAGAAAGATACAAGTGACAAAGAAGAAACAGCCTCTTTCCAAAGAATGACTGGAATAGAAAAAGAAACAAGATAACATTCTACGCTACGATTAACAACAGACACAGATGTGAGAACAGACGGCAGCACTAGTATTTTACTTAACCACACACACAGAGTAGCCTCACAAATCGTTTCAATAATTAACGAACGTGTAACTGTGTTGGAAGAGAGGAAACCTAAGTTGTGAGCCTTACTATGCGTGTGGTCACGAAAAATGCTTCCATTGTAATCTCTTCTCACACTTGCGTCTGTTTCATTTCAAAATCATCCTTTGGAAATCACCATGTGTATTGCCTGACACCTATTTCTTTGCTGACACTTGTATCTTTCTTGGTACATGACACCTTGGTTATTGCTGACACTTATTTTACACTGACATCCTTGATGTATGACAGGTAAATGGTAGCAAATATGCATGTAAATAACACACATTATACCACTTATGGCATTTTATTTAGGACGTTTCGTACGTGGTATACGAAACGGCCAAGTACGATTATTGAGACAGTTCGAAGAGTTAGCTTTCATTCTTACGACGTTTTCCTCAGTATAGAAACTGAGTGAGTGAAACTAGGGCGTGTGTCAGTCTCGCACATTACGGGCAGTGGATTGAGTTTCATTATTTCCTTGCATTGAATAAGCTACCTGGGTTCAACATTTCGCTTAAACATAATGATAATAAAAATTTAATTCAGAATTGAGCTTTATTAAATCATGAAGAAACAGTTCTTCTGGAAACACTCTTAAGGCACGTGTGTCGGGTCACCACTTCGAGAAGACCCAGACCGGGACAAGAATCTACTACAGATCTTAATGCACAGTGAAAGATGAAATTTCGATGCTTAAGGCAGGTAAATCACCTTAAAGAAGCTCTAAAGTGAAGTATCTGTTGAGTCGACAGAGAATCTGTTACTTTTTTAGAAGCGCTTTTTTCGCACATGTAGACATGTGAAGTTTTAAGTAACAAAAAAAGACACAATACCGTGACTGGAACGATACACAAATAACCCGCACATAAAAGAGAGAAGCTTACTACGACGTTTCGGTCCGACTTGGACCATTTACAAAGTCACACTGTGTGACTTTGTAAATGGTCCAAGCCGGACCGAAACGTCGTCGTAAGCTTCTCTCTTTTATGTGCATGTTCTAAGTAATTGTAATGTCATAGTGTGTCTCAATGAGCGAAACACTGTCCTCAACGACGTATTGCGTTTATAGTGTTGCCATTCATCTAATATCTAAGATGCTGAAGATAATTTATTATTGAGAAGATTGTTTCCAGAAGTACACGCAACTTGGCATTAATTGGTTTTAATAAAACAGTATAACCCGTTTTATTACTGAATTGAAAAATCTTTATACGAAATTTCTCCTAATTAAATGTCATAAGTGATCCGTTTGTGTCATTATTACAGAGTTTGTCGGTAGTACAGGGATGACCCCTGTTTAATAATAACTGAATTTCAAGAGAAAAATGTCCCTGGCAGAGTTTTTTCTCCTCTTTAATGAGAATTATATTTCAGGCGAAGAGCAAGTAGAGAGTTCAGAAGGAGAGCGAGAGGCAAATGGTTTTCAATATTATCCCGAATCATAGTTAATAGATATTAATTTGTAATATATAGCGAGCTAGGAAACGAAAGAGAAAAAAAATAAATGAAGAAACGTGTGCATGAACTATGAACGTATGTAATTCCTGGGTGAAAAAAAAACAAACACGAAACAAACACAGGTTTTATGTGCATAATCCAACCAATCCCTGAGTGTTACTACAGGGGAAAATATTACAGAAGGATTACAGTGATTGCGGACCAGATCGTCAGGTTAACGAAATGCACGACAGGTAACAAAGAGGAGATTAAACACAGTGAGAAGGGGAACAGGGACCGGGCAAACTGAAACGCAAGGCATAGAAAGAATCGGTGATAAAACATGCAAATGTAGAGCTTCATAAAAACTCACGACTTAGGTAGACGGGCGATAAAATGAAGTAAAGGTTGAAATTGTGATAAAGTGGACGATAAAATGGCCATAGTAGACTTCTTAAAATATGAGGAACAAAGAGACAGTGATGGAATTGAAGATATCGTAGAGGTGCTAATAAAACCTAGAAGATGGAGCTGGTGAAAAACGAAGGACACAGATGTAGTCATGAAACAGAGTAAAGAATGAGGGAGGATAAAGATAACACATAATTGATACCTTACATCAAACAACGAGAAATTGCAAGAACGATGTCAGTGAGTAATGAATCAGATAAAGTGGAAAGAGATAAATAGCAACACAAAACTGCCAATAAATCTGTGTGTGTATGTATAGATATTGTTATACACATATAAACAAAAAAATAAATGAAGATCGCGATTAATTAGTTTACAATAAGTATAGTCTTTCATAGTCTTGCAATTCATATATTAAGAGGTTTTTCCTTCATCTCTGTTACATTGTTTGAAAAAAAGACACTTTAGCAAACACTTAAGACAATCTATCAGAAAATGTCTTAGTTCAGAGACCTTGTTCACTCCTATGATCGGCAGGTCAATCACGTTCCCAAGAGGCTCCAACTACTCAATTAGAATTCCGGTTAATCAATTCATTGATTGGATGCAGGGAGTCGGTAAACACAGACTATTCCGTTCACCAGATGGAATTCCAATCGAATGACTAACAACACACGAGTCATATTTATTCAAAACTTTAATTCAACCATTGTCTTGATTTCTGTCCCATAAAACTATATATACATAACTTTTAAACAAAAAAAAATTATCCACCTTTGTTGTTTCTGATGTTTACAGAGGAAAGAAACATTTATAATTTTAGTTAAATGTTTCTGTTTTAAGAAAACTTTTTACGAGTAAAATTAAGTCAATATTTCAGAGAAATGACTTGGCAATTCTTTTCTTTGTCTCACTCGGCTTATGTGACAACTACAACAGGATGTTAGGCAACCGTCATGCTGACTCAGATGCCTAATGCAGTGTGGTGATGTGTGTGATAGGAGAGGCGGTACTATATTATATATATATATATATATATATATATATATATATATATATATATATATATATATATATATATATATATATATATATATATATTTATATATATATTGAGACAATATATACGGTGTTGAGTGTCTCAATATTCAATACATGGAGCCAATTAGGCGACACAAATGCTGGCTTTGGCTGTTTCTAGCTTCTAGTTGGATGGGTGACCGGAGTAATATGCGAGTAAAGGCTTTAGTGACTTGGGTGGGGATATCAACTGAATGGGTGACTTGACAGTGAGTGAGGTGTGTCTTGGAGTGTTTGGCTGAGTCTCATTGATAGGCATACCTGAAAATTAATTATAAATATCCTCTGATATCGTGCCTATTTGCTTACGTGTATAAGATAAGATTTATTCGGGTTTTTAATCCGGAGGGTTAGACACCAAGGTTGCAACCCATACCAGCCGACTAACACCCAGGTACCAACCTACTGCTAGGTGAACGGACGGACACGGAGACAGACACAGACAGACAGACACACAGACACACACACACAGACACACACACACAGACACACACACACAGACACACACACACACACACACAGACACACACACACACAGACACACACACATACACCACACACACACACACACACACACACACACACACACACACACACACACACACACACACACACATATATATATATATATATATATATATATATAATATATATAATATATATCCAATAAACATGTGTATGTCTACATAAACGTCACTAATAAAAATTTTTACACATACGTGTACATATGTTATAATTGTACGTATATATACTCATATCTAAACATGAATATCAACGATGAACATATACACACATTTAAGTGTACTTTCGAACAAATTTACGTGTATATGTACATACACAGACACAAATAACCAAGAAATATATTAAATAGATGCCATAAAGAAGTGCAATTCTCCGCACGCCATCGCGTGTTTGAGAGAAATAAACAGAGATAAAAAGAGAGGGAAATAAAGAGAGTTGCCTCCGCCAAAACACACTCAACAAACGTACCGTGATAAATTTTCCATTACGTACTCTTGGGAGCTGTTCACGTTCCCGCCGTCGATATGTAATTTTTATTTGCTATACGTTTATTTTTTCTAACACCATAGGTGTAGCTAGAAGGTAATTCCCATATCTATTGTGTGTGTTTTTCTTCATAAGTGATATCTTCTCTTTGCAAAGTTTTAATTCGCATTTCCCCTACAAGTTGGAACTGGCCACAGTTTGCAGGATAATATATATTTCTGATGCCGTTTTGTGCGGTTTTGATAAAGCTCAATACTGATCGAAACGTTGTCAGAATAAAGACTTTTTCTGCCAGGTATGTCTCCGCGCCTTACACATCAGCCCCATTTGCTATTGCAAAGCGTGATGAACCGAAATGTCGTTCAATTTTCTTTCATAATTTGTGGGTTAATTGTGATTGTTTTAGGAACTGTACTGTGAGTTAAGTGTGACTTTTTCCTGCCACTGTTCCAGCCTCTGTGTTGTGGGATATTTGTTAACGGTTCCAGACAAGATTCACAAAATGTTTTCTCAAGATTCTTAATTTCCTTATCTCTCACAAATTTAGGTGACTCCAAAAGCATTATAAACTACGGTTTCAAGATACTCTCCTTGAAGAGATGTGGGAGGGAGAGATAGAAGGCCATGTAACTTCTTACAAATAATAATAAGCTGTATGTAAGAAGCTTAAATATTCATGTGCAAGACTTACAGCTGAGCGAGACGGATTAAAATAGGAGAGGGAAGGCAGCGAAACCTCGCTACACCAATCATTATTCTCGCTACAATAGTGAAAATCATCATTACCACAATGAGAGTCATCACTACAACCATGAGAGCTCCCACTACAACAGTGATGGTTGCTGCTACAACATAAATGGTCTTCACTACAACCGAAATTGTCCTATAAAAGTCCGTTCTACAACAGAGATGGTTCTCACTACATCGGAGGTGGTCACGGGGGTCTGTTCTCTTTACTGAAAAATTCTAAAACCAGTATTTTTTTCTCTACAAAATATAGACTAACAGCAGCAAGAGTTTTCTGAAGAGCTATTTACGTTTTCCTGAACGAACATAGCGAGAGGAAAATGTCACTAGGAAACGACTCGCGTACTTGTGTTTTCCTTATTTTGTCAGCAGCACAATTGTGCAAGGAGACTTGATCAAAGGGCTTTGAGCTACCTTCACATTCCTTGCATCAAATGTGAGCACTTTCCATTATCGAAGCGTTGTATGATCATTACGAGCTTTGCTCTTCCCCTTCAATAATAATAATAATAATAACAATAATAATAATATTATTATTATTATTATTATTATTTTATAACTAAGATAGGCAAGAGTAGACGAATAAAGCTCAGTATATAAAGCCTCTCATCGGGGATTCCGAAATGCTGATGAGGGAATCTTATTCCAAGGTCATGGATTTAACTTGAATAGAACGTGAATTCCTCCTGTTCTCCAAGCGTTGTATGACAACCCTTCCTCTTCCCCCACGGGTTTAGTGCTCCACCATGAATTAAATAAGTAACTAACCTTGTCGTATACATGAAAGATTTACCTTTTTGTTCCGTTTAGATGGTGAGAAAACTACAAGTTTATCCCGTAAATAAAGGGTAAAATGTTTCTACAACCTTATGAGGGAATTAAAGGAAAAGTTTGCTTCATAAATATTTTACACGTTTGAGTGATGATGGTGATACACAATACCGAGGAGGAACACGTACTGTGTTGCTCTTCAGATCTCCAAAACCACGGTCAGCAATTAGCAACTAAGGAAACAGAGAAACATTACCTTTCCGTATGGTTAATGTATCCAAAAAATCTACAATTAACAGAATAGAAATAATGTGAATATTCTGGGTCTTACTAGCGACCCTTCTCAAGCAATGTTAATTTAGATGAAACGGAGCTCTTATACAGAATATACAAACTTGTTTGCATTGTAAGGGATTTTTCTCGAATAGTTTACGGTCGGCTGAGGATGATCCAGTTAATTAAACAATATTCGTGTTTCTTTACTGTTATATAAAGGTTATTCATATGTACGTATATATATATATATATATATATATATATATATATATATATATATATATATATATATATATATATATATATATATATGTAATAAAATATTCCTATTGGTAAAAAAAAAAATAGTTTAAAAGATGGGGTGGTAGGGGAAGTGGAATATTCAAATGGCTTCAGGAAGAAATCCAAATATTCTTCCTTGACGCCTTTTTATCCACTTCTCCGAGGCTATGGGTCCCACAATTTACACCAGCGGTGGACCCCATATATATAATATATATATATATATATATATATATATATATATATATATATATATTTATTTATTTATTTATTATGTGTGTGTGTCTGGGGGATGAAAGTATTCAGAGTGTATTCAGGTGAGTCGCAGCCCTAATGTTCTCTGGGGAGATTTGTTTCTGATTTAACGTATAAACTCCATTAAATCCAGACCTGCCTTATTGTTACGATTATTCATATTCAAGGGACAGTCAGCATTATCAGCCATCTTCTCTCCCTACAAGCTCGTTTAATCTAGGTTTCACCTTTTTTTGGACAGATGTTCTACTTTTTTCTCACGTTCTAGGTTTAAATTAAGATGCGTAGAAAGCATTCTGTCTCCTCTACTCTGCCTTCTCTACCCCTTCTTCATATTGCCATCTGCCCTCTTCTCCCACTCTTGCTAACAGCTTTCTACTCCTCTCGCTAAATATCTCTCGCATATTATTTCTCTTCATTTTTTTAAATATTTCTGTCCCTTCTCCCCTCTTTAATATCACACTTCATTTCTCAGTAATATTTCCATCCCTTTCCCTTCCCTCTTTTGCTATCTCTCTCCATATCTCACTAACGTTTCCCTCCCTCCCTCTCTCTAACATCTCTCGCTCTCGTTGAAGATTGTTGGATGGCTGTAGGGTAAACCTCCTCTCGCCAACGGGGACTTGGCTAATTGAATAACTTGCCTGAAGGACCGAACGAAGATTTCCGACGCTTACATCACTACGCGAAGTTGTGGTACGAGTGTGGAGGTTGCTGGCGGGGGGAAGATGGGGAGGAAGATAAGGGAGGGGGGAACGATGTGGGATGGAAGGTGGTTGCTTGGTTATTGTGATTGTGAATAGGACGTGCTTAGGCTATTGTTCCATCGAGCTTATCTTGACCCCTTTGCTAGCAGCTGTTGTAGATTTGATCAGGCGTGAGGGGGGGGAGGTTAAGTGTCATGGTGAGGGGATATAGATGTAGGATATAGGGGAACTGTGAAGGAAAAGTAACTGATGGGAGAGGGGGGTATGGAGAAAAGGTTGAGGAGAGAAGAGTGGCGGAATATATAGAAGATGCGCAGATTATGCACGAAGAATAAGATGAAATAAATTCTACAGAGGTTTGCCTCAGAATTCCTTCAATCATTTTATAAAGTAAAGCCTGTGATCCTACCCCACTCTTTTGTCTGTACTCAAACCTACTAATATCTTCATTATTTTTATATTTTATAAGCTTGTAATTTATTTAACCTTAAGCAATCATCATACAGGAAATATTGTGAAGATGAGCACAATGTCACTTTGTGACATAATTAATACGCAAATTCTTCGAGAATATGCTCCAAAAGCAAATTATTCGTCAAATGAATGATCGTTGATAGTGGTGCCTTTGAGGAGAATACTGATAGAGCGTAAGTGCTGGCAGTTCAAGAAGCTTCATCAGGTTTTGAACCTCAGGAGGATTGAACTTTACATATCATTAAGGCCACAAACATGTCTCTGTTGTTGATGCTCTTTGTTTAAATGACGGGTCCAACCATGCCCGATCGAGGCGACAGCCGAATTGCCTTGTCCAGTCTCCTACCTTATCTATAAGTCGTAATTTGGATAGAGCACGCAGTCCACGGCAATGATATATTCATGTTAAGAGCAATATTGTTCCTCGTATTCAAGTTTTTCAGTCTCTGCTGTTGAGTAGAGTTGCTCAACAGTGTAAGATGCATAACATGAGTCAAAGTGATGCAGTTAAATTTCACGTGTTTGACATCAACTTGATGGCTGTGTATCTAAAACTCTTCCGTTCATTCTTAAGCCAGGAGTAACAGCCTGGTTGATCAGGCCTTGATCCACCGGGAGGCCTGGTCAAAGACTGGGCCGCTGGGGCGTTGACCCCGCAACATCTTCCACGTAGACTCCAGGTAGGTAGCTCCACTATGCTGTCTGGAGAACGTGGTCATTTATAGTTTACCTGGTGTAAATGTAAACTCTAACAGCTAATCTCCTGGCAGATATCGAATATTCGTTCGAGTACAATTACTTAAATAACCACAGAAATCAAAGATGAAGTGAAGTACTTCGTTAAAATGACGTTCCACAGCAAGTAACCTAATTCATTCCTTTATGATACGATGGCACACACTGGGTCACTTATAGACACAGCTATTTAAAATTATTCAGAGCTATCGTCAAAGGACCAGAGAGCTTGTAGTTTAGCCAAGAGGCTTTTGTGATATATTAACAAGCTAGGTGATCTCTCTCTCTCTATCTATTTTTCCCTCTCTCTCTCTCTCTACTTAGTGTCGACACTAACAGTAAACAATAATATTATATGATAAATTATGATAACCCGTAATTACATAGTTCACTTTACTCTGCAGATATTCCTTCTAATTGACAGAACATTGCAGGAATTCTTAATTACAGAAACACCATGTTTCAAAATTAAAAGCGTTAGACTAATTCAAGTAATCATGAATAATATGAATCATTTGGAGAAATTAGTGAACTATAACTACAATAAAATGTGAAAAGAAATGCAACACACTTTTATCTAATGTAATGCTAAGAATGATGCATAAGCGAGCGAGCGCGCACGCACACACACACACACACACACACACACACACACACACACACACACACACACACACACACACACACGCGCGGAGGCTTCTTCCCTGGTTCCGTCCAGAAGTCAAGGAATCACACTATCCATCTTCATACTTGTGTCCGCTGTAAGGCGCCACCTTGTGTAGGTAATGGACCGCTATTATGCTCCAGAGCCTCCAAGATGGAGTGAGGGAGGGCAGAGAGGGAGGGTGGGAGGAAGAAATAGGAAAGAAGACAGGGAACGGAAGGTTAGAACTAAATGTGGGAGGGAACACTCGGGGAGGTAGGTTGAGGTGGAAGGGGGCAGAGACGAGAAGGAGACAAGGGTGAGGCGGAAAGGAGAAACGAGATAGATAGGAGAAAAGACGAATGGTAGGAAGAGAGACAGGGAGGGAAAGAAGAGAAAAACATCCTCTTAAGAAAAACTTCTGTTTTTTTTCTTTGACTCAAGACTCTCGTAAAGTGGGAGCAAATTGGCATCGTTGAGCTTTTATGTAATGTTTATTAGAGAAAACTAGTCCCTTCACAACAGTTTAGCATCTATGCACTATTGCAACTTTTAGAATTGTGCTTAATTAGTTTTACAATGTACGGTTTAACGTTATACAGTATACAATACATTGTTAACCAGTGTTCCACAGGAAAATATTCTTGTGCTATTGTGATGGATTGTCTTCTTGAATAACTTTCAACTCATCCCAGAATCCCATACTTATGTAGACAATTGTACTTTGACATTTACTTATCCAAGAGAGGAAATGCCAGCTGCTCTGTTACATCAATCACCAGCCTACAGCTATGTCATCCTGGGAAAAACGATGGCAAGTTACATTTGCTTCTGAAAAAAACAATGATGATTTCTAGGCACCATGATGGTAATGCTGGAGCTGTGGTAAGAATGAATGTTGAAATCTGGGGTGAAATTGGTATCCTAAGGATACGAAGAACTATGTAGTAAATCTTGCAAACAAGGCGGCCAGGCAGGTAACAGCACTTAGACATATCTCGTATCTGCATGACAGTAGAGACTGTAAGACTGCACGAGGCACAGGTGCATTCTCACCTTGAGTATTCTCCTATTTCATGGATTTCCTGCTCTCGTCTCATTTACGACTTCATGGCAGAATAGAGAAGAGAGCAAGACGCGTCGTCTCTTGTCTGAACCCGGCTTGGAAAGATCTGTCTTTTCAGTAGAGTTTTCTGCGCCGGGAGGATGTGGGTGGCCTTACTGTTATGTACAAAACCAATGTTGTCAAGGTACCACTCTAGGATCCACTTCGCAGACAAAAAGGCAGCCTCTACACAACATGACGGGCAGCAAACAGCAACTTCACTCGGGCTGTACGCTTCTCAAGAACATCACTAAGGTCTTAAAATAGTTTTGCAAGAATGGTCCCAACTGTGAGACTAAGAGAGAGAGAGAGAGAGAGATCAGTATTTTTAAGGCAGAAGAGAAATGTTGCTTCGTAGAGAAAGGAAGGAGTGCTCAAGATGGACTCAGGTCAACCTGTTGCATTGCTCTATTGGTAGGCGTAGTGGCGGTGGAAGTTGTGAAAGTAGGGCATGTGGTTAGCGGTTATAATCGATGGAATACTTTTCCTTTGATGTTTAGGAATTGCTAAGGATACCCCTGAATTGAGTCAATCATAACATTATTTAGCCTAAAGATATTTAGAAAATGAGATTAAAACAGAAAGATGACAGTCTGGGATCCCACATGCATAAGAAGAAAGCGAAAAGGTGAGAGTTAGCCGGGATAATGACAGGAAGAGTGTTATTGGTTGAAATTTCAAGACCGACACACGAATTGATGTGAATACGAGGAGAAATGAGCAGTGGGCTTTTTTCCTGTCTTCGTAAAAATTCTTAAAGCGGACACAGAGTAACTGATATCAAAGAAACAGTGAGAAAATGCTGCTGACGGAGAAACACTGGCAACAAGGAAATGAGTAATGACACAAAACACATCTCAGGGTGTCACACTAGCACGTGAGCGTGTAAGTACACGACAACTGAATGATACAACAAGGGTTGGAACCGAAAGATGGGAAACGGTAAGAAAGGGATAGGAAAAGAAATTGGAGGGTTTCCCACGATATCCCAGAGACAGGAAAATAAATCCTGTAGGAGTACCCAAGACTTCAGGATACGCAGCCCCCAGGGACAAGAAGACAAAAAAATCTCTTCTCGACTTTGCTCACATCGTCATATATGTAAAACTGATTCCTCTCTCCCACTTTCATAGTAACCTTTCTTCCACCACCTGCACCATCAACTCTCATCACAGCAGCATCTTCCCACCTTCCACCTGCAAGTTTATCCCTTACCACCAAATACAATTTCACCCGGTCCCAAACCCAAAACTCTTACTAACTTTCATTCTAGTCTCCGCCCACTTACTGTGATATCTTATTAATATACACACACACACACACACACGCACACACACACACACACACACACACACACACACACATAAATAAATATATATATATATATATATATATATATATATATATATATATATATATATATATATATATATATATATGTATGTGTGTGTGTGTGTGTGTGTGTGTGTGTGTATCTGCCGTTCCGAATAGGTAAAACTTGCGATTTTGGCTTAAATAGCAACGTTCTTCTTCCCGAATAAGGCAAGCGAAAATTTGTGTATGCAATAATTTCGTAAAAATCATTCTGAACCTAACGAAAAGAAATATATTGTATTTAGTGGGATTAGGCTAAATTAAATTGCGCTTGTTGTAATAGCGTTAGGTAAGTTTTCTAAGGTTCTTATGGTACAAAATTATTAATTTTTACATTAACATAAATGAAAAAATATCTTTAAACGTATAAGAGAAAATTTTTGTATAGCAGAAAGCTCCTCAGATTGCTCTTCGTTTATTTCATGAGAGTTTTGCAAAATCAATCACTTGCCAAAGAGAGAGAGAGAGAGAGAGAGAGAGAGAGAGAGAATGATTATAATCAAGGGGGAGGAGCTAAACCCGTAGGATTATACAGCGCCTGTGGGGGGGATGTGGAAGGTATTCAGGCTTAATTCATGGATCTGGAGCACAGATCCAATTCCCTAGATCAAGAGCCCCTCACCAGCGTCAAGGAACCTTCCTTGAGGGGAAAGAGAGAGAGCATGAAGCCCTATGGAAGAAATTAATGTGACCAGGAAGAAAGACGGGAAAAGTCAAGGATGCAGGAAGTGAGGAAAATGGGGTAGAAGGATAGAAGGAAAGGAGGGATGGAGGAAGGGAAGGAGGGAGGGAAAAGTAGTGGAAGAGCCAAGATGAGTCTGCAAGGCCAATATGAAGGTGGAACCTCAGGATACACATTGAAAACCAATAATGCTGCCAAGGTGAAGCTCTGAATTGGTTATGTTCCAGACGGAGAGAGGTGACGCTGTCCTCAACATCAGGTCACCTTCATGAAAAACAATGCCCTACCCTTGACTCTTTGGGTAAATTGTGTTGTTATGTTTGATTCTATCCACGGGATAGACATTGGCATTCATCACCCCTCTACTTCCGACATCTGACAATGGCGTTGCGATCCTCAAAACGAAATCTAATAAAAAATTTACCGGGACACACTATCCTAGTAGGAGCACAGTCATAGAGGAAGGGGGAAGTAGCCATAGATTTTGAACACATGATTAAAGAAACACAAATGCGCTTGTAGAAAAAGTAACATATCGAATGTGTGGGTGTTGCAGCGGAATACACACGAGCATCTCATGAACTAAAACCAGGTATATCTCGTGTACCAAGAGGAAGACTTCTATGCATTGAATAAACAGATATTCATGTCATGAATACTTTAACACAAAGAAGAGAAATATATATTTTAATGAAGGTATATTGCAGAGATTACAAGTACAGTTCTCCTCGATGCAGTCCACACTCAATGTTACACGACCTCTATGTTCTGGCACTTCATTATACGTGACACGTGACCTCACCTTAACACAGTATGTGATGTGACTGCGTTTTAGCCTCCCATATATGCTCAATAATAACCCGTATGAAGTCCTGGAAATAGGAAGTAGTGTTCTACTCCGAAGGAAGGGTGGGAATGTTCGGAGGGCCATCTTAGCTGTGATGACAGCGCCCTTCTGGCAAGACACCGATTGAATGAGTGATGGTGATAGTATTTCCTATATTTTGAGTTACCCAAACCTCGGTGGGAGACAGGCGGTGTGTTTAGTAGAAAGTCATGAGAAGCAAATCAATTCTCTTTTCATAAGCGTCGTCTATAAGGGAAGAGTGTTCCTCGCCATATGTTTTCCTAACACATTTGTCGACAGTACTTCCCCTCCACCTTTCCATTTTAGGTTTCCTCGTGTCCGTATTTAAGTTAGTCATCTACAAACATCTCAACTCTGTCAACTCTGGAATTTTGCCAGTAGGCTGGTAAATTTTTGTTTGAGTGACTGACATAGGATTAAAATATAAGAAAACAATTTATACCACCAGCCTTGCCACCTCTTTCTCGTTTTTAGGGTGACTTGCATTTTCTGTGTGGAAGACGAACTGGAAATTGTCATGAATAAGTGATTTTTTAGGCACTTGTCAGTCACATAAAAAAAAATAGAAATAGATGAACATGAAAATATAAAAACAACAATCGCTTATTTTATTTATTCATACGTTTGCATAAACTCTCATTTGTCTAAAATGTTTCGGTCACTGGTAAACACCAGCACTTTCTCTCACTCTCATATATTTTATTATATATATATATATATATATATATATATATATATATATATATATATATATATGCAACCAATTATAAGTATATAAGTGTGTTTGTACGTATATATATATATATATATATATATATTCTGGAGTGAAAAAATATCGTTAACCGGGGGTCCACTGCAATAAGATCACAGTAAACAGGTGATTTCAAAATATACAAAACAACCACTCTGAAAGAATAGAGAAATTCCAAGCGCTTTCGTGACTACTCACATTATCACATTATAATGTGAGTAGTCACGAAAGCGCTTGGAATTTCTCTATTCTTTCAGAATGGTTGTTTTGTATATTCTGAAATCACCTGTTTACTGTGATCTTATTGCATATATATATATATATATATATATATATATATATATATATATATATATATATATATATATATATATACATACACACACACACACGTGTGCAGTTTGCTTTGTGGTTTCTTCTCCCGATTAGTGCACGAGTTGTGTTGTAGAGTGATTAGAGGTGTTGGTATAGGGATGTTTGTCTTCACTGCATTTGATTGTTCGTAAATCTGACATGCTTACTTAAAACCCTAGACCAGAAGCAGAATTTTATGGTAAACATAATAATAATGAAAACAGCAACAATAATGCAAAGGAGAATAAGGTAAAGAAGAAAGATAATAAGCACATAACGAATGTGACATTGCGAAGTTATCCCACCGAGCAATGTTTGCAACTCAAAAATTCAGGAAAAGTTGCTCTGGAAAGAGACCCCTTCCTTGGAAGTTTTAACTTTTATTCGGCTCTCACCGGCTTTCCCCTGGGGAAAGGAAAGTTGTGACTTCTCCAGGAGAGAGTTATATTGGTGATGTCATCAGAGATCCACCAACTTCGCCGCCCTCCGTGTCTCTCTTTTTGTGAATGGGTGAGCGAATGGATAGAGTCCACGCTTCTGCGGGCACAATGGAAGCTGATTTGTACTCTGCGGTTTCTCTCATCCTTATTTTCTTATTTGATGTCATAAGATCCGAGGACCAATGCTTCTTCAAGAAAGGTATCCTAAGTGAATGCATTTGTATTCTTTCCCCTCCTTTTCTCCCAGTCTGAAAGGTGTTATGCTGACAGATATGTAAAAAACAACAATAGTAAGACAAATCTCTATCTGCATTTTTCGCTCTCAGAAGAATTTTATCACATAAATATAACTTTCTGCTTAGAGACAACTGCTACATATTTGTGTTTTTCTAGTTATTCAGCCACTTGCCAATGATTTGAACTTGAAACTAAAAAATGGACAATTTTTAAGTGAAGTAAAAGTACACAGATGCAACTAATGTGGCATTTTATTGAGGCAAATTAACTGTGCATAGATTTTTGATTATCACAAATACACTTGAAAAACTAAATGATGCAATTTAGTTAGCCATTGAAAAACTAACTTTCAATGAAATGCTATTCAACAATGGTTTTCACTGCCATAAGTGTCTTTAAATTACTCTACTTGTCGACATTTTTTTTGCTTCGTGTCTTGTGAAATCTTTTGTAGGTCTACGACCTATTGAGATAACATCGGCGTAGACACATTCTGTGGCATGTTCCGGTGATGCTGCGAGTGACTGCTACCAATATAAGTGAGTAGAAATACTAGATTCGTGGCTCACCAGCTCCAATCTTGGAGTTCTTTGGTGTCGGTTCCCTGAGCGTAGAGTTTTTCGTTCCACTGAAGAATTCGGCTCATGACGTGAATTTCGGATACGAGGAACTTCCATTATCTCTTAATGGATTAAAATGCAAACGTAATGAAGCACATTCCAGCTTATGGAGAAAATAGCGAATAAAATTCGCTTTTGAAACGACTCTCGTAGGGGTTTATTGACGAACTTATAAAGAGACGTCCTTTTACATACGGGTACGAGTTGTGATTTGTAACGGATATTGGAAAATAGTAATGCAAACACTTTTTTCATTCCTTGTATTCTTATTTATCTATTTCCAGACACAATATTCTGCTATCTTTGACTCTGTGCTTCCTCGTTAATCTCTGCACGTCCCCGATGTATGGAGCCATTGTGCCTACGTCTGTAACGCTCATTGTCTCTCAGACAAGGAAACAGTATGGAAAAGATATTAATTAACGATACTTCGCTCCCTCCGTGAGCAAAAACGTAGGTAAATAGAGAATGATCCATACTGCTGCTGTATCTATACATCTATAGGGTCGTTATGTTATACCTCTACTCTCACACTATTAGCTGCCAGTTCTTGTTTCCACACTGGAATAGTCGCCTCTTACTGTACAATGAAGCTGCCATATTTACAACCCTGAGATCCCAAATGGTTAGTTTGGTTAGTCATTAACTATCGTATATTTATGTATTGTACCGGTATTAATTTCAACGAAATCCTTAAACCGTGTAGGCCATTCATTGTAAGAAGTGAAGGCACGATCTTCCGTCTGTTAACCTTGTGGGTCATTCAGTGCAGTGGATTATGAAGGCTTCATCCTCCGTCAACACAGCATATCAGTCATAAACTCACGCACAGTTAATCCTGAAGGAACAGTTATATAATTCTCCTGGTCTTATTTGAGTTTTTTGAAATTTCATATATGTTGGCTTGTTTTTATAGAAAATGCAACATTTGTCTACATTTAATAAGCAATAATTTGCCACGGCTATTTACCTTCGTTTTTATCATAAGTATTATGAAATATTGCCATATTCATAAATAAATTTGTTACTCATATATTTTCATAGGATGTATGTTCAAAAATAGATTTTATTATTATCCCTGCGTGTACGCGTTTGTAGAGTATGTAGGAAAGAGGGAAATTTTTTCCCAGTAAAAGTAGGCCTTAGACAAGGATGTGTGATGTCACCGTGGTTATTTAATATATTTATAGATGGGGTTGTAAGAGAAGTAAATGCGAGGGTCTTGGCAAGAGGCGTGGAATTAAAAGATAAAGAATCACACACAAAGTGGGAGTTGTCACTGCTGCTCTTTGCTGATGACACTGTGCTCTTGGGAGATTCTGAAGAGAAGTTGCAGAGATTGGTGGATGAATTTGGTAGGGTGTGCAAAAGAAGAAAATTGAAGGTGAATACAGGAAAGAGTAAGGTTATGAGGATAACAAAAAGATTAGGTGATGAAAGATTGGATATCAGATTGGAGGGAGAGAGTATGGAGGAGGTGAACGTATTCAGATATTTGGGAGTGGACGTGTCAGCGGATGGGTCTATGAAAGATGAGGTGAATCATAGAATTGATGAGGGAAAAAGAGTGAGTGGTGCACTTAGGAATCTGTGGAGACAAAGAACTTTGTCCTTGGAGGCAAAGAGGGGAATGTATGAGAGTATAGTTTTACCAACGCTCTTATATGGGTGTGAAGCGTGGGTGATGAATGTTGCAGCGAGGAGAAGGCTGGAGGCAGTGGAGATGTCATGTCTGAGGGCAATGTGTGGTGTGAATATAATGCAGAGAATTCGTAGTTTGGAAGTTAGGAGGAGGTGCGGGATTACCAAAACTGTTGTCCAGAGGGCTGAGGAAGGGTTGTTGAGGTGGTTCGGACATGTAGAGAGAATGGAGCGAAACAGAATGACTTCAAGAGTGTATCAGTCTGTAGTGGAAGGAAGGCGGGGTAGGGGTCGGCCTAGGAAAGGTTGGAGGGAGAGGGTAAAGGAGGTTTTGTGTGCGAGGGGCTTGGACTTCCAGCAGGCATGCATGAGTGTGTTTGATAGGAGTGAATGGAGACAAATATGTATTTTTTACTTTCATGTCACGTAGAACTGTTTTTACATGTTCGATAATAAATATATTTATCAATTACGTAATTAGAGGTTATTTAGTATGAATTGCTTCCTTTTGTTATTAAAATGTCATTCAAATAAGTACTTTACATCTGTTATTCATTCGACAATGTGTTCCTCCTTACGGCGATGATATGATAAAAACTTTATCTGATACCAAAAAAGAGATTATAAAAACAGCAAATAATTTGAAGGAGTATTGAGCTTCGACAATTATTGGACATTATTTTTTACCCGATACTTCCAGGTAGTTAAGTTAACAGTCAACTGCTCTTAACGACCAGATGGTCGTTCTCTTTGCAGTTAAAAATTAATAAATCGTTTGGATATAGTTCCGAAATATTTTCCTTTCTAATATATATATATATATATATATATATATATATATATATATATATATATATATATTTGTGTGTGTGAAAGATAACCAGCTTGGTGTCACCAACTGCTTTATCAAAAGCAAAAGTGACACCACATGGAAGAACAATGCACCACAGTAAGTAGCAATACCCCATAGTACGCCATAATACTCCAGAATGAAGCACAATAAGCTATAATGCACCGCAGTGTAGCACAATACACCATAATACGACAAAAGCATTATCGTACGCCACTACTGGTCCTTCAGCTCCCTGGGATTAACACACAACACACCCAGCCAATGGTTAAGCTGCTGCCCTGCTTATTACCTCATTAATTATTCTCTCCCTGTATCTCTCTCTCTCTCTCTCTCTCTCTATCTCTCTCTCTCTCTCTCTCTCTCTCTCTCTCTCTCTCTTCCTCAGTTCAGTGTATTTTACACTAAATATTGAGAAATATGAAGTATAGGAAGGGACAGAGGATGTGAGATAGATTAGAGAGGAAAAATGAGAAGTTGCTCAGTGTTCACGTTTAGACATGTCTTTAGACATTCCACTCGATGAATGACACTGACTGTCACTTATTGAAGAGAAGTACTCATATCGAGTAGCAAACAAGGCCAGCATTATACTGTCAGGCTGGTCCTGAACCGGGTCACTTGTAACCATCAATAAACAATGGCGAAATAGATACCAAAGCCACTTGGATAATTTGCTTTGCTTAGACATCAAACTTTTTGAAATGTATAGAGAGTACCCCTCAAAGAAGGTTCCTTGATATTGGTGAGGGGCTCTTGATTTAGGGAATTGGATCTGTGCTCCAGTTCCCCGAATTAAGCCTGAATGCCTTCCACATCTCCCCCTCCCTCCAGGCGCTGTATAATCCTCCGGGTTTAGCGCTTTCCCCTTGATTATAATAATAATAATAATATAGAGAGTACGTGGGAAACGTGTTCATTCTGATTTTGTATATGCATTTAGCAGCTTAATATTTTATAACTTTTGCCGAATAGGTAAGAGGTGCCTTGGGATCATTGGCCAAACTTTATGGTAAGTTAGAAAATACACAAACATTAAAATTATGTCAGTAAACAAAACATAGGCCGCATAGTACATATAGTAGAGAGAAGAGCAAGTGAGGTGTAACATGTGACTGGTCCAATGCGGGTAACTGCGTCCACCAGGTTACTTAAACAGAAGACAGTTGCTTGCATGACTAGTAGGTCTTCTGTAGCGCTTCTCTATTAGTACAATCTAATGTAGTGATGAGAGTCTGAACAATAAGCAAAACGACAGAAATACTACCAACAAAAGGACAAATACTAAGACAAATGGCTGTAAGCTGATTTGACAAATCGTGTACTAGATAAAGCGTTACGTGGGCGAAACGTCGTATTAATTAAAGATTCTCCTATGAAAGTTTCTTTTTGCCTCCAAGAAAAAATCATATTAGGCAGTTGGTGGTTAAATAAAAGAATTAGAAAGATGGTGACAGGTTATAAAGTTACATAACACACACACACACACACACACACACACACACACACACACACACACACACACACACACACACACACACACACACACACACACACACACACACAAGTTATGAAGATTGGGGAAGGGCAAAGAAGACCGCAGACGGAGTACAGTCTAGGGGGCCAGAGACTACAAACCTCACTCAAGGAAAAAGATCTTGGGGCGAGTATAACCCCAGGCACATCTCCTGAAGCGCACATCAGCCAAATAACTGCTGCAGCATATGGGCGCCTAGCAAACCTCAGAACAGCATTCCGACATCTTAATAAGGAATCGTTCAGGACCCTGTACACCGTGTACGTTAGGCCCATATTGGAGTATGCGGCACCAGTTTGGAACCCACACCTAGCCAAGCACGTAAAGAAACTAGAGAAAGTGCAAGGGTTTGCAACAAGACTAGTCCCAGAGCTAAGAAGTATGTCCTACGAGGAGCGGTTAAGTGAAATCAACCTGACGACACTGGAGAACAGGAGAGATAGGGGGGACATGATAACGACATACAAAATACTGAGAGGAATTGACAAGGTGGACAAAGACAGGATGTTCCAGAGATGGGATACAGCAACAAGGGGACACAGTTGGAAGTTGAAGACACAGGTGAATCACAGGGATGTTAGGAAGTACTTTTTCAGCCACAGAGTAGTCAGGAAGTGGAATAGTTTGGGAAGCGATGTAGTGGAGACAAGATCCATACACAGATTTAAGCAGAGGTATGATAAAGCTCACGGTTCAGGGAGAGTGACCTAGTAGCGACCAGTGAAGAGGCGGAGGCCAGGAGCTTGGACTCGACCCCTGCAACCTCAACTAGGTAAGTACAACTAGGTGAGTACACACACACACACACACACACACACACACACACACACACACACACACACACACACACACACACACACACACACACACATACAAAGTTTGATTAATTTAGGTCAAATCTGGTTACATTAGATTAGACTGGGTTAGTTTAAGTTAGGCTAGATTAGACTGAAGAATCAGTGACTTACTCAGATCCTGGAGAAACACCGTAATGTTGCTCCAAAGATGCGCTGCTGATAAATGTGAAGATAATGCCCTCAATAGATCAAAACATGTTCACGATGTAGTCCTGGTCTGCTGCATATATCTTTGTCATTACGGGTAATTCCTCTAATGTTTTTATGCCTGAGTCAGTGGTTTCGTGGGAATATTCCTTTTGAGTCTTTGGAGTTCTTTGTGTAATAACTAATTTAGGGTTGCAGGTTGAATAGGATACAACAACTTTTGAGCCCCTTACGATTGCATTAGAATATATATGCCTGTTATGGACCGGCCTGCTGGGGCGTTGACCCCCGGAACACCATCCAGGTATACTCCAGGATTACTCCAGGTATACTCCAGGTATGCTGGGTGTTTAGTGTTATTTTCTGAGAACATACAGGATATGCAATAGATATCTTAAAGATTTTCGCAAAATAGACGAAATTTTCTTCACAACAAAATTTTACATCAAAATCTGCAAAATGCTTAATTGAGGAATACATAATATAAACTTTCCCGGGGGTCAACGCCCCCAAGACCAGGTCTATGACCAGGATTCACGGTGGATCAGGACCTGATAAACCAGACTGTTACTGGTGGCCAAAAGCATTCCAATGTACTAACCACAGCCCGGTTGGTCAGGCACTGACATATGATATCTGTCCAATTCCCCATATATATAGGGGATCCCATACGTATAGTGGATGTTGAATAATCTTGGGCCTCTGACACTTAATGTGTTTTCTCTGTGTACTTGTGACGTTCTTGATTTTCACTGATGTTGCACCGTCTGCCGAGTTTTTTGTCTTCAAGTGTTTTCCAGCTGATTCACAGAAACTAATTTATAAAAGAATGTTTTTGTTACTGTTCTTGTTCTTATGTTATTATTTGCTCTTTTGTATCGTTGAGAGCATATAATTATTTTGCAAAGATATCATGTTATATTATTTTTGTAAGACAGTTTTTTTTATTAAAGGTAATTATGTATTATTACTTATAGTGCCTCTTAGTATAGATGACCGTTTTTGCATCAGCATCTCCATACTTTTCTAGTCTGCTGACTTCACCAATATCTCATCTCTCGCCAATTTTCTGGATTCTCTTTGAAGATTTGTTTCTCTTTGTTCAGAGAATTCTGTATTATTGAGCACTGTGGGTGTAATCCTCTCTTTCTCTCTCTCTCTCTCTCTCTGACTCACTATATCTCTCTCTTCCTATATCTGAGTAATAAATATTTAGGGTGCATCAGGATGACATATAACACACAAATAAAACATAACACGAACCACTTAATAACATCACATAACACAGAATAATACCGCATAAAACGCCAACAAATAATACACAACACCACAAAACACAGTCGCATCACTTAACATAACACCACACAACAATTTATAGTACGGGTTGGGCTCGAAGCCGCGGCAAGCGAGTACTAAATCTCACAGGCCAGTGCGTTAACCACTAGACCAGCTGGCTCTAATAGGATTCATCTAACAAGGTATATTGCTATACACCACAGGGAGGCTAGCATGAGCAACCACTGTGACCCAGGTGATCCAAGGAATTAGACTTGCCTTCTCCTTGAATGTAACCTGAATGCCTCCCATTCTCCCAGACAATATATAACCCCAACAGATTTAGCGTTCCCTATTAATATGTTTATAATGAGTTTAAACATCTTGGGTAAATACCGTAACTAATATCCTTTAAAAGCAGCAGTTAAACAGCTGAGTGCAAATATTAAGGATAAATGTTATAATACACAAGTTAAATGTTTGTGAGTTAAGTGTTTTCATGACTAAGGTAAACAGCACAGGAGGATCATAAAGTTTGATCCCAGAAAGGATAGTATGGCTATGGTTAATCGGAATCGGTGACCGTCATTAGCATCAAGGGTACTTCAGGAAGGGATATTATTACCACAATTATGGGAAAGCACTGAATCTAGAAAAGCCAAGCAGTGCTTTATATGATTCTCTCTCTCTCTCTCTCTCTCTCTCTCTCTCTCTCTCTCTCTCTCTCTCTCTCTCTCTCTCTCTCTCTCTTCCTAATTTTAAAACAAAATTGTTGACATTTTATGCAGGTCCTATATTCCCTCTGTCCTCTGCCAGTGTGTCAAACTCTCCTGTTCTGTTTCAAGCCTCATTCCATATTCATAGTTTGAAATTATTTTGTTCATTTTTCCATGGAAACTCTGCCATAAATTCTTGTATCATATAGAGCTTTTGTCTAGTGTGTTTGCATGCATACACGTCTGCATATATGCATTCGTGTAGACATGTGTGTTATATATATGTATATATATATATATATAAACACATAGGTCTACACAAATGTTGCAGTGAGGAGGCTGGAGGCAGTGGAGATGTGTCTAAGGGCAATGTGTGGCGTAAATATTATGTAGAGAATTTGTAGTATGGAATTATACTAAAAGTATTATTCCGAGGGCTAAGGAGGGGCTGATGAGGTGGTTTGATAATTTAAAGAGAATGGAGCAAAATAGGATGGTTTCGAAGATGTATAAATCTGTAGGGGTGGGTTGGAGGGGTAGGGGTCGTCCTAGGATAGGGTGGAGGGAGGGGGTAAAAGAGGTTCTGTGTGCAATGGGCTTGGACATACACCAGACATGTATGAGGGTGTTAGACAGGAGTGGAGACGAATGGTTTTTGGGACTTTACGAGCTGTTGAAATGTGAGCAGAGTAATATTTTTTGAAGGGATTCAGGAAACCGGTTAGCCGGACTTAAGTCCTGGGAGTAGGAAATATGATGCCTAAACTTTAAGGAGGGAGTTTTGATGATATTTCCTATCTGGAGTGACATCTAAACTGTCGTATTTGTGCATCTCTGCAAACACAGTGATATGTGTGAATGATAGTGAAAGTGTTTGTTTTTTTTTTTTTTTTTTTTTTTTGGTGGGTCATCCTGCCTCGCATCATGGCACAGTGTGTCATAATGCGAGTGAGATGATCTTTCACACACACACACACACATATTATATATATATATATATATATATATATATATATATATATATATATATATATATATATATATATATATATATATATATATATATATATATATATATATAAGTGCTTACATACCTGGATGTGTGTGTGCGTGTGATCATCTCACTCGCATCATGGCACACCGTTCAAGGTTTCGTTTGATAAACTGTGGTTGGTAAATACAGTGTGTGGTGCGGCACTCAGTGTAAACATCCTGACCCCTCGTCTAGCTTCTGAGGTAGAGGGGAAGGTGGGGGATGTAAGGTGCTCATGGGGATGGTGATGGGAGATAGGGAGAAAATTTATATCACTCTAAGATCATTTTTACAGGTTAAGAGCTGTTACCCTACTTTATATTATTCCAAAACTTAGCCCAATATTAGGCATATGACCACCTCTGTTTCTACTCATTAGTCAGCTGACACCCAAGTACCTGTTTACTGTTTGGTGAACAAGGGCGACAGATGTAAGACACATTTCCTTGAAATCAGTGACAGGACTTCTCGTAGTACAAATTACTTTATGAGCAGATAACAATAAAACACAATACCGTGACTGTAACAATACACAAATAACCCTCCAGGTACATCCAGGGAGGAGAGGGAAGTTTCGGTCCGACTTGGACCATTTACAAAGTCACAGTAACAAAGGTGAGGAGGAGGCAGTCCCTGTGTGCTGGCCTATATATACTGCCTCCTTCTCTCTTTAGTGTTAGTGTGACTTTGTAAATGGTCCAAGTCGGACCGAAACGTTGTCGTAAGCTCTCTCCAATGTGCGGGTGTGTATTTTGAGTAAAGCAAAGTTTATTTACACATGACTGTGTGTGTGTGTGTGTGTGTGTGTGTGTGTGTGTGTGTGTGTGTGTGTGTGTTTCTTAAAGGGGGAAGTACTCTCTCTCCAGGTCTTTGGGTTGCTGAAGCGAGGCTAGAAGGAATATCTGTTGCAATTTGCCACGTCAACACGCATTAGCTTCATAGTTTACGGGCAAGTAGTGCTTCCTCTAGGCTTTCTCTGGCTACTGCTGCTGCTGTTTCTGATACTTCTGTTGCTGCTACCGTTGTTTTGGATGCAAGAACAATAACAGCAGCAGCAATAACAGCAGCAGCAATAGCAGCAGAAGCAATAACAGCAGCAGCACTAGCAGCAGCAACAATAGCAGCAGTAACAGCAGCAGTCATCACTAGCAGCTGTTGCCATGCTATACCTGCCTCACTTGGATGAGTGGGATATTTTATGAGTCGTAGAGCACTTGATACTCTGGCTGTTTCCTTGACGATATATTGCCTTATGCTCCATCACTCTTGATTGCTCGAGATAAAACACTTATAAACAACGAGCGATACCCACGGCGAGCCAGCGATGGTAGGGGGAGCATAAGGTTCCAGAAAGGCGCATGAAGGTGCAAGAGGGTGCATAGGAGTTACGGAGGCGCATAAAGGTCTAAGACTCCTAAGGTCTAGGAAGGCACATAAAGATCTAGGAGAGTGGATTAAGGTCAACGAGGTCGTGTTAGTAAAGGTATCTAAGTGTCTATGAGGGTGTAACATTTTTTAGGATTAGATAGCATTTATGTTTCCATGGAGGATATATGCACAGTATATCTGTATTATATGCAGTATGTACACTCCGAGGCCATTTTATTAGGTACATCCTTTTAGAACTGGGGAAGGCCCCACTTTGCCATCGGAGTAGCTTGAATTCTGTGTGCAATAGATTCAGCAAGGTACTGGTAAGATTCCTTACAGATTCTGGTTTATGTTGACTTGATAGCAATAAACATTTGCTAAAGATTTGTCGACTGCAAATTCATGGGAATTACGCGTTCCACCACATTCCATCTGACGGCATCATGGGTCTAGGAGGGCCTGTAAGGGTCTAAGGTGGGTATATAAGAACCTAGGAGGTAGTATGAATGGGCGAATGAAAAGCCGTGTTAATGGACATAACATTCTTTCAGAGCACATACGATATAAGGATGCGTAAAACACACACACACACACACACACACACACACACACACACACATTGATATTCATCCATTTATTCACCTCACGCATGATTTACACTGAAGTGAGATAAACAGAGACATACATCAAAGAGGCTCTCGCCTGTCCCAATAAATCAGTAGTGACTTATTGAGGAAACTCTGCCTTTGGTCCAGCCTGATACAACTGACAGGAGCAAACAAAGCAGAGGGAGTAGAAATGAAGACAAAAAACACTTCTTAATCTTTCTCTCTCTCTCTCTCTCTCTCTCTCTCTCTCTCTCTCCCCGTTTTCTCCCTCTTTTAGGTTGTCTATCTGTCTCGCAATTAATAGACATAGGATCGAGCTTTCACTAAATCTTTCACTGAATTGCCCTCTTGGGTTTGGTGCTGACAATAAATATAATTTATAATAATAGTATTATCCCATCAACATCTGTTATTTCGCTTTCTTTTCCTCTCGCTTTCTCTTCCTCTCTCCCTTTCTCTTTGTTTCTCTCGTCTTGTGCGGTGCGCGATAAACGAGGAGGATAAATTTCTGGGTGGTGCCATGAGGTGGTGTGTTGGTAGGAGATAGTGAGATAGTGAAGGAGAATGTGCCGTAAGGGCCCAAGGAAGGACGTTTGTAGGTGGAAGGTGAGAGGAGGCGGCAAATAGGCAGTGGTAGTGATATTCCAAACAGTGGGCATGATATTCCAGGCAGTGGTAGTGGTGTTCCAAGCAGTGGGCATGATATTTCAAGTAGTGGGCGTTATAATCCAGGCAGCGGGAGTGATATTCCAAGAAGTGATGCTGATATACCAGGTAATGGTAGCGATATTTCAAGCAGAGTGAACCACTGAATTAAAGATTTCTTCCAAGAGCTCTTAGTATAGAAACGTTGTAATATATATATATATATATATATATATATATATATATATATATATATATATATATATATATATATATATATATATATATATATATATATATATATAATTATATATATTATTTTTTATTAACACACTGGCCGATTCCCACCAAGGCAGGGTGGCCCGAAAAAGAAAAACTTTCACCATCATTTACTCCATCACTGTTTTGCCAGAAGGGTGCTTTAAACTGCAACATTAACACCCCTCCTTCAGAGTGCAGGCACTATACTTCCCATCTCCAGGACTCAAGTCCGGCCTGCCGGTTTCCTTGAATCCCTTCATAAATGTTACGTTACTCACACTCCAACAGCACGTCAAGTATTAAAAACCATTTGTCTCCATTCACTCCTATCAAACACGCTCACGCATGCCTGCTGGAAGTCCAAGCCCCTCGCACACAAAACCTCCTTTACCCCCTCCCTCCAAACTATATATTTTATTTATATATATATATATATATATATATATATATATATATATATATATATATATATATATATTACAAGAGAGCAACATAATGGTGTGGTGACATCTCGTGTTGTGTGGTCTTTTTAAGACCAAAGGAGGTGACGAGACGAGTAACATTTTTATCTTCAAGGAAATGGCAGAGTGAGGAGGCCAGAGAGTGCAGGTGACGAGGTGTGGCCCAGAGAATAATGGCATGACTGCCTCTACACTGCGGCCACGGGAAAAACCTGGAGTGATAGTTTTACTTCAGCGAGACGAGACAGAGTAACGATTTAAGGCGACGCTGAGGGATGGTAGTCACGGCTCAGGAGGAGAGTCTTAAGGCGTGGAGGAAGGAAAGTGAGTTTGATGTATATAAAGTGGAAGTCAGAGTTCCAAGGCTGGAACAAATCATATATAACCCACACATTAAACAAGAAACTTTAAATCAGGTTTCGGTTCGCCCTTGACCATCAAGTCAAAACCAAGAGAGGAATATAGAAACTAGAAAGAAAGATGGAAACTGGGAGGAGGAAAGAAATTTAGAAGACACTCCAAAGAAAGGAAAATGCTGCAAAGGAAACGATAATAGTAGCAGCATTAAGTAAGGAGAAAATAAATTACATCTCAAAGGGCTAGAGTAGTTGGGTATCTTCCTGGCATTGGACATTGGTCCAAAACAGACTATAACGTCGTCTAAAATTTTCATTGTGTAAGCGATTTGTACAAAAACAACTACTGTATGGATATTATGTAACGCAGCTGTTCAGTGCTGTGTGGTGCCAGAAAGATCAGTGAACATAAAGAGGAGCATTCTGTGTTAATCTAGGAGAAGGAAGACTCGTGATAAATAGCAAAGCAAGTTAAGCGAGAATTGAAGAATAAAACTAATAATGTCATGAATGGAATAATTCACAAGTAAAACAGTAATAAGAAACGGAAACAAGGCGACATTTCGGTTCATCTTGAGCAATTATTGAGGTTTGCAGTTACAAACTCCTGGTTGAGTCTCCATAAACCCCTCATGTTAGAAGTTATAACAGTTTATTATAGATTTTTCAAATCATTAACACCAGAAAGATATAACACTTAATCCCAGGTTAGTGTTATGGTGGCGTAAGGTCTCTGTATCAGTAAAGATTTGCTGTCTAGTGTCTCAGTTGGTGACCATTCGAAGCATTGTTCAGTTTGTGTTGGGTCTGAGTACTCTTTATTGAAGCAACCCAGGTTGAAACTGTAGCGTTGAGGGTCATGCTAATGAAAGCTTAACTCTTCTAAAGTGTGTGTGTGTGTGTGTGTGTGTGTGTGTGTGTATTCTATACATTAGTGACTCCGGAGTCATAACTGCACCAATTCTGCCCAAAACAGACCAATTTCCTTATTGTATGTAAAATCTAAACAGTATAAACATCGGAAGCATCATAAGTATCTCAATGGTAACATCCAAATGTCAGAAATGTCACAGATGACAGGTCTGACACACGAGTCATACCATACACAGGCATGTGCCTGAATATATAATTGTATATTCAGTTACATGTATAGTTTCAGGAATAGTTATATATTTTTATTCAATATTCTTCAATCGAATCTGTATATATAAATTATATTAAGGACAAATATACACATAGAAATTTATATATTTTCAATTGCTTATATATTCATATATTGCTAAATGTTAAGACATAATTAACTTTTTTTACGTATATTTACATTTTTTACTTATATTTACATTTTTAGTTAATGCAAATATTCAGATTTAGGAATGCTTTCAGGGAAAATATTTTGAGGAAATCGTTTATATTATTTATTGTTGTATCTGTGCGAGAAATGCCTGGCAATGAGAGATAAATATCCAACTTATGGCATGCTTAAATATCAGAGCTACAAACCCTGTTGATCAATCTTCTATTTTTATCAAATAAATATATCGATAAATATACAAAATCAAAAAGTAGGTCTGAGACCAGACTACGGGGGCGACGATCCCTGGAATTATTTACCTAACGAAACGCCAAGATATATCATAATTAAATTAACGCAATGGAAAAGGTGATCTAAGCTCGTATAAGAAGCTTAAGCAGCAATCACATGAATTAATATTGGGCTATATAATTATCAATAACCCAGTGAGTGGCTTAATCTCTCGCGCTCAGAGATCACCTCAGTGGTGCCAACACGGGGGAGTTTAATTAGACTTCTCGTTCTATAATAACCTAAGCAATCACAGAAATTATTAACTGGTAATAACGTGCTATCGTCTTGCAAATACAGAGGAGTAAACATCACGACAGGTCACGTCAGCAATCACAACCATTCCTGACGTGTAATTAATTACATTCTAGTGTTCCTTCAAGCCAACCAAGTTGTCACAGAAACACTGAGAAGTCTTGAATGTGTAATAGACGTTCTTCTCTTCTTTTTACATTGCAGTTCACAATGTGCGTATGTCCTCTCTCTCTCTCTCTCTCTCTCTTTTTTTTTGTTTACACAGGGTTTGACAAGGTTAAGGATCCCTAGCTTTATTGACAAGCTATTTACAGGTTAAGGATTCCTAACTTTATTGGCAAGCTAAGAGCTGTTACCTACATCAGCTCATTTGAAAGAATTTTTATTGCTTTGAGACATACAAGTAGGGAACAGGACGAAGTTGGAGCCATCTGTGGGCCAGCATTTTCATGTGATCAACTGACTTTATCTCGTTGACATCATTATGCTGTACGAATGTGTTCCATACTCGAGTCATCCTGGGTATATATGATCTCAGATGGAGTGATGTTCTGGAGAAGGGTACAGCCAGAGTGAAGTTGCTGCTTTCTGCCCGTCTTGTGGCATAAAAGCTTGTTTCACGCTGTCTTCGAAATGGATCCAAGTGTGGTACTTTGACAATATTGGCCTTGTACATAACAGTAAGGCCACCCACATCCCTCCTATGTTGAAGGCTATGCTGAAATGACAGATCTATCCAGGATGGGTCCAGGCGAGAGATGAGACGTCTTGCTCTGTTCTCTACTCTGTCAAGCAGTGTCGCAGATGAGAGGGGGGGGGCAGGCAAACCAAGAAAGTGGATCATACTCAAGGTGTGAGCGTACTTGTGCCTCGTACAGAATCTTGCAACCCCTACTGTCAAGCAGATGCGAGATACGGCGAAGTGCTGTAAGCTTCCTGGCTGCCTTGTTTGCAAGATTTACAACATGGTTCTTCACGGTTAGTTTGGAGTCAAATTTCACCCCAAGGATATCAACTTCTTCAGGTGCCAGCACACACTCTCTCTCTCTCTCTCTCTCTCTCTCTCTCTCTCTCTCTCTCTCACACACACACACACACACACACACACACACACACACACACATAATATATGAAGTACCCTTAGGAGCCAGTGAATACGCAGCAATAAATTTTGCATAACTCGCAGAAGTGGGGCTTAAGTGAAGAATGAATAGAGTGGTAACTACAGGAGCAGAATAAATAGAGAGAAAGCTAGAGTGCAGAGGAGAGAAAACCAGAGTGAAGAGGTCGAGATACCAAGAGTACAAAAGAAAGGAAATCAGTGTACAGGAGAGGAGAGAATTCCAAAGTAAAAAAAGAGAAAAGTATGAAAGAAAGAGAACTTAACTATCTAAAGAATAATAGTCAAAAGCGCTAGCTGATAAAACTAGTTTTGGCATTAAAAATAGCCACATAATTATCACTATCAAGACAAACAGTGCCAGACATATGGAAAGTTCCTGATTTAATGATAGCCGAAGAGAAGCAAATGCGAACTGCAAAAAAAATTAAAAAGTAGAGAGAACTAATGTCGATTGAAAGAAAGGTGGTGAAATGAAGCCAGAAAGGTCAAACATTTGGATAAAGTGTTTTATAAAGAGTAATCAGTATGGACTCTGGAACTGCATATCTTGCATACCGAGTTAGTTAAGGTATACGAGTAAATCGTGTAGTTAAAACAAGAGAGGGATGGGTTGAATGCATAATCCTGGCCATCACATATGTTTACGACACTTTGCATCAGATAAGATAAGACAGAGCGTAACAAGAAAGGGGAAAAAGAAAAATGCTTCAAGACTCAAGAAGTATGTGAAGAGTGTGGTTGTGAGGAAGGAAGTATCAGGATGAGCAAGAGTGATATTCAGGGTACCCCTTGATTCAGTATCGGGATCCGTACTATTGCCGATATAAGTATTTGTTTGGGGATTACATAAAGCTAAAAAGAATAAATAAATCGAAAGAAAACAGGAATACTTCAGGAAGATTTAAACCTGGCTGCAGAAGTGGTTAAACAAGTGGCTACTGGAATTCAGTCACAATAGGAGACAGGGTAGGAGGACCTGTAAAAGACGACAGACAAAGAGGGCAGCAACTCCAAATAGCGGACATGAGTTCCAGGGGTTAATAGAAGAAACATCTTGAGTTACATTTGAAGTATTTGCATGTTTTGTAAAGCAAAGAGCTGCCTTAAGCACCAAGTTAGTCTTTTAGGACACTATACGATATGCCTGACAAGTCAGATCCATTGTAGAGCATGTTGCACCAGCAAAAATTTTACACCAGGTCAAGCATATACAGAAGCTTGAAACGTACTAAAGATACATAACCTGATTAGGTTCAGAATTGAGGTTGAGAATTGAGTTTTAAGACTCTCTGATCGCGGGTTCTATCCCCGCAATCGTGTCATTACGATTTCGTGAGTCATTAAGGTTGATGTTCTATGAGGAGAGACTATTGGAATTGATAAGGTATAAACAGTGTGTATATGTACAGACTGTTAGACATAAGAGAAACGGGGACAAGAAATTATAGAAGAAAGCTAGACTCGCAGATAATTCGCAGGAATAATAGGAATTACGTAAAAAAGTAAAAGAAACTATATGAAGTAATAGATGAGGCCTAAACGTATGGTTTAAACAGTATATATTTCATGGCTAAGAAACTGGAAATAAAGGTAGCTAAGGTTAAAAGACTTGAGATGCGACTCCTCTCCACACAACCAGAACGCTGCACCAACACACACCTTCCGTAGAATTCTGTGGCTACCTGTTGCATTTGATAGCCACTGATGATACATGAAAACATATCTGCGGACATTCGTAGGAAAATGTTGGATAGTGTTGGATTATGTTTTATGTTTCGTTATAATGTTGGCTATCCCGTAAAATAATATAAGGTTTCTATGGATAATGTTCTGTTATATAGGTTTATGTATGTTGTAGGATAATGTTGAATAATAAAGTGATGGATATTGAGGAACAGGTCTGAATATTGCGTAGGATAGTATTTGATATGCAGCAGCGTGATGTAGGATATTGATCTGAGCTGTAAAGCTTTTGAAAAAAAACGTGAAAAATGAGAAGAAATATAAAATGGAACAAAGAAAGAGAGAAGAAAGTCGCAAATCTAGAGCAACTTACGTAAGAGAATTTCAAGAACATTCAACTTTAGTTCGATTCTTACAAAGAAAGAAAGATTGAATTTTTGAATCTTCTGCGCACATACAGGCGACTTCTTGAGTAAGCATACAAATACTAACCTCTTTTACTTGTATTGTATCGGCTTTCTTTGTTGTGTGAAGGTAATAGAGTTCTGGAACTCTATATATATATATATATATATATATATATATATATATATATATATATATATATATATATATATATATATATATATATTATTGTAACCACGAACGAGTGGTATTGATCAATAATAACACTGCGCTAGCCAAGGATTCGAACCCATGTTGTACTGGCCTGCCTTATGGTAAGCGAGAACCACATGACGCTTTAAACCACAGGACCACCCAACCCTGGGTTTGGTGGTGTGTGTATGTGTGTGTGTGTGTGTGTATATATATATATATATATATATATATATATATATATAACTTTGCACCAAAAGAATCTTAGAAAACTTACCTAACCTTATTATAACAAGAGCAATTTAATTACAATAATTTAGTAATAAACAAACACAATCAAATATATTTTTTTCGACAGCAAGTTGATGAGATGTAAAATGTAGGCAATGA